>NW_022261982.1:4544205-4736705 GCF_002021735.2 Oncorhynchus kisutch | reverse complement strand
GGCAGTAGCAGGGGGTGTTGAGGTGGTGCCTGGCCATGCCCGGGGGCCGCAGGGGGCCAAGTAGACAACAGCTGAGCCGCTCTGCTCTGCCCTCCCTGCAGACTCTGGTGGGGGGCAGCCTCGGCAACGGACTCAGAAACAGGTTAGGATACGACACAGATATTGTCGACACCCCTAACACACACACACACACAGATGGGGTAAAGTAGTGTACTACAACAAGCAGACATAACCCTCCTACCCCACCAAACACAAACAGGCCTACATGATTTATTGAGCCAAGCCTTATGGGAAGTTAAATGTGTAGTTCTAGGCTATTTGATAACACCTTCTGTTTTTAAAATGTTACTAGCTTCTTCCTTCCCGTCCTGACTGTGGTTTAATATTCAAACATAATTAGTGTTAGTCCAATAGATGATTGGTGTGAGTGAGGGGGGTGGAGTCAGATTATTAATACCACACCTCCTCTGAGGAGGAGGAAGGTATGCCAGCTCAGATCAACACCGATGAGGAAGAGGCATCGAGATCATTTCACTTCCTTTGTTCTGTTCTTTTCTCGCCACAACATGTTGTCCTTTCCCTCACTGTTAATCACATTCCTGCGCTCTCCTGTAGTAGTCTGGGGGACTCGTTCTCCACTAGTAGTCTGGGGGACTCGTTCTCCACTAGTAGTCTGGGGGACTCGTTCTCCACTAGTAGTCTGGGGGACTCGTTCTCCACTAGTAGTCTGGGGGACTCGTTCTCCTGTAGTAGTCTGGGGGACTCGTTCTCCACTAGTAGTCTGGGGGACTCGTTCTCCTGTAGTAGTCTGGGGGACTCGTTCTCCACTAGTAGTCTGGGGGACTCGTTCTCCACTAGTAGTCTGGGGGACTCGTTCTCCACTAGTAGTCTGGGGGACTCGTTCTCCACTAGTAGTCTGGGGGACTCGTTCTCCACTAGTAGTCTGGGGGACTCGTTCTCCACTAGTAGTCTGGGGGACTCGTTCTCCTGTAGTAGTCTGGGGGACTCGTTCTCCACTAGTAGTCTGGGGGACTCGTTCTCCACTAGTAGTCTGGGGGACTCGTTCTCCACTAGTAGTCTGGGGGACTCGTTCTCCACTAGTAGTCTGGGGGACTCGTTCTCCACTAGTAGTCTGGGGGACTCGTTCTCCACTAGTAGTCTGGGGGACTCGTTCTCCTGTAGTAGTCTGGGCGACTCGTTCTCCACTAGTAGTCTGGGGGACTCGTTCTCCTGTAGTAGTCTGGGCGACTCGTTCTCCACTAGTAGTCTGGGGGACTCGTTCTCCACTAGTAGTCTGGGGGACTCGTTCTCCCTGTAGTAGTCTGGGGGACTCGTTCTCCACTAGTAGTCTGGGGGACTCGTTCTCCGTAGTAGTCTGGGCGACTCGTTCTCCACTAGTAGTCTGGGGGACTCGTTCTCCACTAGTAGTCTGGGGGACTCGTTCTCCACTAGTAGTCTGGGGGACTCGTTCTCCACTAGTAGTCTGGGGGACTCGTTCTCCACTAGTAGTCTGGGGGACTCGTTCTCCACTAGTAGTCTGGGGGACTCGTTCTCCACTAGTAGTCTGGGGACTCGTTCTCCACTAGTAGTCTGGGGGACTCGTTCTCCACTAGTAGTCTGGGGGACTCGTTCTCCACTAGTAGTCTGGGGGACTCGTTCTCCACTAGTAGTCTGGGGGACTCGTTCTCCACTAGTAGTCTGGGGGACTCGTTCTCCACTAGTAGTCTGGGGGACTCGTTCTCCACTAGTAGTCTGGGGGACTCGTTCTCCTGTAGTAGTCTGGGGGACTCGTTCTCCTGTAGTAGTCTGGGGGACTCGTTCTCCACTAGTAGTCTGGGGGACTCGTTCTCCACTAGTAGTCTGGGGGACTCGTTCTCCACTAGTAGTCTGGGGGACTCGTTCTCCACTAGTAGTCTGGGGGACTCGTTCTCCACTAGCAGTCTGGGGGACTCGTTCTCCACTAGTAGTCTGGGGGACTCGTTCTCCACTAGTAGTCTGGGGGACTCGTTCTCCACTAGTAGTCTGGGGGACTCGTTCTCCACTAGTAGTCTGGGGGACTCGTTCTCCACTAGTAGTCTGGGGGACTCGTTCTCCACTAGTAGTCTGGGGGACTCGTTCTCCACTAGTAGTCTGGGGGACTCGTTCTCCACTAGTAGTCTGGGGGACTCGTTCTCCACTAGTAGTCTGGGGGACTCGTTCTCCACTAGTAGTCTGGGGGACTCGTTCTCCACTAGTAGTCTGGGGGACTCGTTCTCCACTAGTAGTCTGGGGGACTCGTTCTCCACTAGTAGTCTGGGGGACTCGTTCTCCACTAGTAGTCTGGGGGACTCGTTCTCCACTAGTAGTCTGGGGGACTCGTTCTCCACTAGTAGTCTGGGGGACTCGTTCTCCACTAGTAGTCTGGGGGACTCGTTCTCCACTAGTAGTCTGGGGGACTCGTTCTCCACTAGTAGTCTGGGGGACTCGTTCTCCACTAGTAGTCCGGGGGACTCGTTCTCCACTAGTAGTCCGGGGACCCGTTCTCCAGGGAGCGGCTGTCCGTCCGGGGGACCCGTTCTCCAGGGAGCGGCTGTCCGTCCGGGGGACCCGTTCCCCAGGGAGCGGCTGTCCGTCCGGCGGACCCGTTCCCCAGGGAGCGGCTGTCCGTCCGGCGGACCCGTTCTCCAGGGAGCGGCTGTCCGTCCGGCGGACCCGTTTTCCAGGGAGCGGCTGTCCGTCCGGCGGACCCGTTCCCCAGGGAGCGGCTGTCCGTCCGGCGGACCCGTTCCCCAGGGAGCGGCTGTCCGTCCGGCGGACCCGTTCCCCAGGGAGCGGCTGTCCGTCCGGCGGACCCGTTCCCCAGGGAGCGGCTGTCCGTCCGGCGGACCCGTTCCCCAGGGAGCGGCTGTCCGTCCGGCGGACCCGTTCTCCAGGGAGCGGCTGTCCGCCCGGCGGACCCGTTTTCCAGGGAGCGGCTGTCCGTCCGGCGGACCCGTTCTCCAGGGAGCGGCTGTCCGTCCGGCGGACCCGTTCTCCAGGGAGCGGCTGTCCGGGGGACCCGTTCTCCAGGGAGCGGCTGTCCGGCGGACCCGTTCTCCAGGGAGCGGCTGTCCGGCGGACTAAGATGCTCAGCACACTAACACTCAAGCTCAAGGCTACTCCAGAACCACAACACACCAGTAACCCCAGCTTCTCTCTATGCCCCCCTCCCTCCAGGAGCAGTAACTGTGTGGGTCTCTCTGCCCCGCCCCTCTCGGCCCTCATCACGCCGGAACCCGTCCGTCACTACCGGATCCCTGACCTCCCATTGGACAGCAGCCTGCTGTTTGAGTTCCTGCTCTTCCTCTACCTGCTGGTGGCGCTGTTTGTTCAGTATATTAATATCTACAGGACTGTGTGGTGGTACCCTTATAGTCACCCTGCTGCCTCCACCTCTCTGGTGAGTAGTAGTGAACACACACACACACACACACACAGAGATAACCTACAACTCTGGTGAGTAGTAGTGAACACACACACAGAGAACCTGCAACTCTGGTGAGTAGTAGTGAACACACCTTCAGTCCGTTTGTTGTCTCCTCTCTGCAGAACTTCCATCTGATGGACTACCACCTGGCTATCTTCATCACAGTGATGCTGGCCAGGAGACTGGTGTGGACTATAGTGTCAGAGGTATCTCTCTCTACCTCTCTACCTCTCTCTCTCTCTCTCTCTCTCTCTCTCTCTCTCTCTCTCTCGTGTTATCTCTCTTATCTCTTTCTTTCTCTTTATTTCTCTCTCTACCTCTCTCTCTCTCCATCTATCTCTTTCTACCTCATCTTCTCTCTCTCTACCTCTCTCTCTCTTTATCTCTATCTCTCTTTCTTCCTCTCTCTCTTTCTTCCTCTCTCTCTTTCTACCTCTCTCTCTTTATCTCTATCTCTCTTTCTTCCTCTCTCTCTTTCTTCCTCTCTCTCTTTCTACCTCTCTCTCTTTATCTCTATCTCTCTTTCTTCCTCTCTCTCTTTCTTCCTCTCTCTCTTTCTTCCTCTCTCTCTTTCTTCCTCTCTCTCTTTATCTCTATCTCTCTTTCTACCTCTCTCTTTATCTCTATCTCTCTTTCTACCTCTCTCTTATCTCTATCTCTCTTTCTTCCTCTACCTCTCTCTCTTTCTACCTCTCTCTCTTTCTACCTCTCTCTCTTTCTACCTCTCTCTCTTTCTACCTCTCTCTCTTTCTACCTCTCTCTCTTTCTACCTCTCTCTCTTTATCTCTATCTCTCTTTCTTCCTCTACCTCTCTCTCTTTCTACCTCTCTCTCTTTCTACCTCTCTCTCTTTATCTCTATCTCTCTTTCTTCCTCTCTCTCTTTCTTCCTCTCTCTCTTTCTACCTCTCTCTCTTTATCTCTATCTCTCTTTCTTCCTCTCTCTCTTTCTTCCTCTCTCTCTTTCTACCTCTCTCTCTTTATCTCTATCTCTCTTTCTACCTCTCTCTCTTTATCTCTATCTCTCTTTCTTCCTCTCTCTCTTTATCTCTATCTCTCTTTCTACCTCTCTCTCTTTCTACCTCTCTCTCTTTCTACCTCTCTCTCTTTATCTCTATCTCTCTTTCTTCCTCTACCTCTCTCTCTTTCTACCTCTCTCTCTTTCTACCTCTCTCTCTTTCTACCTCTCTCTCTTTCTACCTCTCTCTCTTTCTACCTCTCTCTCTTTCTACCTCTCTCTCTTTATCTCTATCTCTCTTTCTTCCTCTACCTCTCTCTCTTTCTACCTCTCTCTCTTTCTACCTCTCTCTCCCTTCCTCAACTTTATCTGCCTATTCATCAGCTGTTTCTAAACTGGTTGCATCATGTTTGTGGTGTAGTAGTAGGGATGGGAATGAACTTGTTTCTAGTATTTAGGCCTACGCTGATCCTCCTAGTTGCATCATGTTTGTGGTGTAGTAGTAGGGATGGGAATGAACTTGTTTCTAGTATTTAGGCCTACGCTGATCCTCCTAGTTGCATCATGTTTGTGGTGTAGTAGTAGGGATGGGAATGAACTTGTTTCTAGTATTTAGGCCTACGCTGATCCTCCTAGTTGCATCATGTTTGTGGTGTAGTAGTAGGGATGGGAATGAACTTGTTTCTAGTATTTAGGCCTACGCTGATCCTCCTAGTTGCATCATGTTTGTGGTGTAGTAGTAGGGATGGGAATGAACTTGTTTCTAGTATTTAGGCCTACGCTGATCCTACTAGTTGCATCATGTTTGTGGTGTAGTAGTAGGGATGGGAATGAACTTGTTTCTAGTATTTAGGCCTACGCTGATCCTCCTAGTTGCATCATGTTTGTGGTGTAGTAGTAGGGATGGGAATGAACTTGTTTCTAGTATTTAGGCCTACGCTGATCCTCCTAGTTGCATCATGTTTGTGGTGTAGTAGTAGGGATGGGAATGAACTTGTTTCTAGTATTTAGGCCTACGCTGATCCTCCTAGTTGCATCATGTTTGTGGTGTAGTAGTAGGGATGGGAATGAACTTGTTTCTAGTATTTAGGCCTACGCTGATCCTCCTAGTTGCATCATGTTTGTGGTGTAGTAGTAGGGATGGGAATGAACTTGTTTCTAGTATTTAGGCCTACGCTGATCCTCCTAGTTGCATCATGTTTGTGGTGTAGTAGTAGGGATGGGAATGAACTTGTTTCTAGTATTTAGGCCTACGCTGATCCTCCTAGTTGCATCATGTTTGTGGTGTAGTAGTAGGGATGGGAATGAACTTGTTTCTAGTATTTAGGCCTACGCTGATCCTCCTAGTTGCATCATGTTTGTGGTGTAGTAGTAGGGATGGGAATGAACTTGTTTCTAGTATTTAGGCCTACGCTGATCCTCCTAGTTGCATCATGTTTGTGGTGTAGTAGTAGGGATGGGAATGAACTTGTTTCTAGTATTTAGGCCTACGCTGATCCTCCTAGTTGCATCATGTTTGTGGTGTAGTAGTAGGGATGGGAATGAACTTGTTTCTAGTATTTAGGCCTACGCTGATCCTCCTAGTTGCATCATGTTTGTGGTGTAGTAGTAGGGATGGGAATGAACTTGTTTCTAGTATTTAGGCCTACGCTGATCCTCCTAGTTGCATCATGTTTGTGGTGTAGTAGTAGGGATGGGAATGAACTTGTTTCTAGTATTTAGGCCTACGCTGATCCTCCTAGTTGCATCATGTTTGTGGTGTAGTAGTAGGGATGGGAATGAACTTGTTTCTAGTATTTAGGCCTACGCTGATCCTCCTAGTTGTGTCGTTCGTGTATGACTGGCTTAGTATTGTTGTGTCTGGACTCTGGCCAGGGTTGTGTGTGTTTGACTGACTTGTGCTTTATATTGAGGATTGTGGTCTTGTTATGTCCGGGTTAAGAGCTTAGTGTCTAGCAATGCATTGTGGTTGATTGTGCTGTCTGTCGGTGGATCGTGTTTGTATAACCTCTAACCTGTGTGTGTGTTTCTCTGTCTGTCTCTGTCCCCCCCACCAGGCGTCTCAGACCAGTCCATGTTCCTTGGTACGGTACGTGGTTCTGATCGCAGCACGGCTCAGCCTCCTCACTCTGTGTGGCTGGGTTCTCTGTTGGACCCTGGTCAACCTGTTCAAGAACCACTCGGTGCTCAACCTGCTCTTCCTTGGATACCCGTGAGTGTCTGTGTTCAGAGAGCGGAGCTACCAGAGGTTTCAGACTAGTTACTGTAGGACAGCAGCTCTACAGTTGATGTGTCAGTACAGCTCTGTAGATGGTAGTCTAGTGGTTTGATTCAGAGATGGTGTGTGTACTGGGAAGTAGTGTGTTTTATTGTTCTCCATTGTCTAGTTAATCACAGTGTCATATTCTCCATTGTCTAGTTGATCAGTGTCATATTCTCCATTGTCTAGTTGATCAGTGTCATATTCTCCATTGTCTAGTTGATCAGTGTCATATTCTCCATTGTCTAGTTGATCAGTGTCATATTCTCCATTGTCTAGTTGATCAGTGTCATATTCTCCATTGTCTAGTTGATCAGTGTCATATTCTCCATTGTCTAGTTGATCAGTGTCATATTCTCCATTGTCTAGTTGATCAGTGTCATATTCTCCATTGTCTAGTTGATCAGTGTCATATTCTCCATTGTCTAGTTGATCAGTGTCATATTCTCCATTGTCTAGTTGATCAGTGTCATATTCTCCATTGTCTAGTTGATCAGTGTCATATTCTCCATTGTCTAGTTGATCAGTGTCATATTCTCCATTGTCTAGTTGATCAGTGTCATATTCTCCATTGTCTAGTTGATCAGTGTCATATTCTCCATTGTCTAGTTGATCAGTGTCATATTCTCCATTGTCTAGTTGATCAGTGTCATATTCTCCATTATCTAGTTGATCAGTGTCATATTCTCCATTATCTAGTTGATCAGTGTCATATTCTCCATTATCTAGTTGATCAGTGTCATATTCTCCATTGTCTAGTTGATCAGTGTCATATTCTCCATTGTCTAGTTGATCAGTGTCATATTCTCCATTGTCTAGTTGATCAGTGTCATATTCTCCATTGTCTAGTTGATCAGTGTCATATTCTCCATTGTCTAGTTGATCAGTGTCATATTCTCCATTGTCTAGTTGATCAGTGTCATATTCTCCATTATCTAGTTGATCAGTGTCATATTCTCCATTATCTAGTTGATCAGTGTCATATTCTCCATTATCTAGTTGATCAGTGTCATATTCTCCATTGTCTAGTTGATCAGTGTCATATTCTCCATTGTCTAGTTGATCAGTGTCATATTCTCCATTGTCTAGTTGATCAGTGTCATATTCTCCAGTGTCTAGTTGATCAGTGTCATATTCTCCATTATCTAGTTGATCAGTGTCATATTCTCCATTATCTAGTTGATCAGTGTCATATTCTCCATTATCTAGTTGATCACAGTGTCATATTCTCCATTATCTAGTTGATCAGTGTCATAATCTCCATTGTCTAGTTGATCAGTGTCATATTCTCCATTATCTAGTTGATCAGTGTCATATTCTCCATTATCTAGTTGATCAGTGTCATATTCTCCATTATCTAGTTGATCAGTGTCATATTCTCCATTATCTAGTTGATTTAACACATGGTTCTTTATTTCCTGTTGTCCTCTCTCTCTTTATCTCTCTCATCCCTGTCTCTCTCATCCCTGTCTCTCTCATCCCTGTCTCTCTCTGTGCAACAGGTTTGGGGTGTACGTTCCCCTGTGTTGCTTCCATCAGGAGAGTAGGGCCCAGCCAGTGCCTTCAGACTGTGGTTACTCAGACCAGGACCTGTCCCACGGGCCCTTCTTCAGGTAAACATAAACACACACACTCCCCTTCTTCAGGTAAACATAAACACACACTCCCCTTCTTCAGGTAAACATAAACACACACACTCCCCTTATTCAGGTAAACAAATGAAACAACAGACTTCAATATTCTCTCCCCCAGCCAAACACACCCTGGTCAGACTGGGGGACAGAACATGGATTTAAACAATGTCAATTAAAGTTCCCTGTGAAGTGGGTGGAATCAGAGGCAGTCAGGAACTCTTGATTTCTTCTCTCTCACAGCCTGGGACAGATTCCTCTTTTTTTTGATTGTGTGAGTTTAGTCCGTGGTCTTTTCAGCTGACAGCCCACCTAAAGGCTGGGCATTTGAAGTACCATAGAGAGTACACTGCAAAGAGACAACCATGTGATATTCCTGTCATGTGACGTTTTCATAAATGCAATAATAGTGTAATTTGTCTTTTGTCTGATCTGTTTTATTTCTGTGTGTCTGTATTAATAATGTCAGTAGGAGCGCTGGGCCCCGTATCCACAAAGAGGCTCAGAGTAGAAAATTAGTCTCAAGTGCTGAGAATAGAGAATCTCCTGCTCTTATGGTTCAGAATACGAGCTATTCATGAAACCTCTAGTCGTAAGAGTCCTACCTAGTTGACAGATCTTTAGGACGCCAGCTGTCCTAATCGATTAGCAGTTACCAGCAGGCTTCTTCTTTAATAGAATCATTGTTTTAAAACAGGGCAGTGAGTCAGTGGGACCTGCACCGTAGTCAGGCAGTTGCTTTGGAGATGTTGAAAGAATGCTTTAATATTTCTGTATGATACATCTAGACTTAAATGCAACATTATTTTCAATTGTCATTTTTATTACAAAAAATGTGCACATTTTTCACCCCAATTTTGTGGGATCCAATTGGTAGTTACAGTCTTGTCTCGTCGCTGCAACTACCGTACGGACTCGGGAGAGGTCGAAGGTCAAGAGCTGTGCGTCCTCCGAAACACAACCCAACCAAGCCGCACTGCTTCTTGACACAATGCCCGCTTAACCCGGAAGCCAGCCGCACCAATGTGTCGGAGGAAATGCCATACACCTGGCCACCGTGTCAGCGTGCATTGTGCCCGGCCCGTCACAGGAGTCGCTAGTGCGCGATGGGACAAGGACATCCCTGCTGGCCATAACACTCCCCTAACCCGGACAACGCTGGGCCAATTGTGCGCCGCCCGATGAGTCTCCCGGTCGCGGCCGGTTGCGACAGAGCCTGGACTTGAACCCAGAATCTCTAGTGGCACAGCGATGCTGAGCCTTAGACCGCTGCTCCACTCATGAGGCGACGCAGTAGTATCTTTGACAGTGATTTCACACGAGGCCTATTTCACATTATATAATAAATAATCACACATTGTTATTTGTATTATTCCATTAACCTACATCATGTTATTTCTAGTTATCCCTTTGGAGCACAATATCACATTGTTAAAAAGGTGCCCAAATTGGACATGCCTATAAATTGGGCAGCTGAAGGCATCTAGGGCCTATGTTAACTTTTGATTGTGTTCTGGAAAATAATTATAGACCTTTCAAATGTCGTATGCAACATTATCATTATCATACATAATCAGAATGAGTTTTTAAAAACTGGTTATGCTTGCCAACATTCATCCACAGTTAAGAGAAGGAAGTGATCGTGTCATGTGACAAGGATATCAAACGTTTTATCAATGTTTTAATGTACAGTCACATCCACTGTGGTTGTCTGACACATGCTATTGGGTTCACAGCGAGGGATTATTCTCCATCCACTGTGGTTGTCTGACACATGCTATTGGGTTCACAGCGAGGGATTATTCTCCATCCACTGTGGTTGTCTGACACATGCTATTGGGTTCACAGCCAGGGATTATTCTCCATCCACTGTGGCTGTCTGACACATGCTATTGGGTTCACAGCCAGGGATTATTCTCCATCCACTGTGGTTGTCTGACACATGCTATTGGGTTCACAGCCAGGGATTATTCTCCATCCACTGTGGCTGTCTGACACATGCTATTGGGTTCACAGCCAGGGATTATTCTCCATCCACTGTGGTTGTCTGACACATGCTATTGGGTTCACAGCCAGGGATTATTCTCCATCCACTGTGGTTGTCTGACACATGCTATTGGGTTCACAGCGAGGGATTATTCTCCATCCACTGTGGTTGTCTGACACATGCTATTGGGTTCACAGCCAGGGATTATTCTCCATCCACTGTGGTTGTCTGACACATGCTATTGGGTTCACAGCCAGGGATTATTCTCCATCCACTGTGGTTGTCTGACACATGCTATTGGGTTCACAGCCAGGGATTATTCTCCATCCACTGTGGTTGTCTGACACATGCTATTGGGTTCACAGCCAGGGATTATTCTCCATCCACTGTGGTTGTCTGACACATGCTATTGGGTTCACAGCCAGGGATTATTCTCCATCCACTGTGGTTGTCTGACACATGCTATTGGGTTCACAGCCAGGGATTATTCTCCATCCACTGTGGTTGTCTGACACATGCTATTGGGTTCACAGCCAGGGATTATTCTCCATCCACTGTGGTTGTCTGACACATGCTATTGGGTTCACAGCCAGGGATTATTCTCCATCCACTGTGGTTGTCTGACACATGCTATTGGGTTCACAGCCAGGGATTATTCTCCATCCACTGTGGTTGTCTGACACATGCTATTGGGTTCACAGCGAGGGATTATTCTCCATCCACTGTGGTTGTCTGACACATGCTATTGGGTTCACAGCGAGGGATTATTCTCCATCCACTGTGGTTGTCTGACACATGCTATTGGGTTCACAGCGAGGGATTATTCTCCATCCACTGTGGTTGTCTGACACATGCTATTGGGTTCACAGCGAGGGATTATTCTCCATCCACTGTGGTTGTCTGACACATGCTATTGGGTTCACAGCGAAGGATTATTCTCCATCCACTGTGGCTGTCTGACACATGCTATTGGTTTCACAGCGAGGGATTATTCTCCAGCCACTGTGGTTGTCTGACACATGCTATTGGGTTCAGAGCGATTTCATTATTCTCCATCCACTGTGGTTGTCTGACACATGCTATTGGGTTCACAGCGAGGGATTATTCTCCATCATTGGGGATGTTGCCAATTATTTTAATGATTACTTAATGGCAAACTTAGGGAGGAAATGCCAACAACGAACAGTGATCCATCGTATTCATACATAAAAAAAACGAATAATGAAACAATGTTTTTCTAAGTTGTATTTTTGTGATGTTTGTCCGGGAGAGGTGGAATAATTGTTATTGATCAATAATGACAAACCTCCTGGCATTGACAACTTAGATGGAAAGCTACATAGGAGTGGCTCTAGAGTCAGCTACCATCCCATCTGTCATATTTTTAATCTGAGCCCCGAGGAAAGTCTTTGTTCTCAGGCCTGGAGGGAAGCCAAAGTCATTCCACTACCCAAGAGTGGTAAAGCGGCTTTTACTGGTTCTAACAGCAGACCAATCAGCTGCCTGCCAGCTCTTAGCAAACTGTTGGGGGAATTGTTTTTGGCCAAATACAATGCTGTTTCTCTGTAAACAAATTAACAACAGACTTCCAGCATGCTTATAGAGAAGGGCACTCAATATGTACTGCACTGACACAAATGACTGACTGGTTGAAATAAATTGATATTAAGAAGTTTGTGGGAGCTGTACTGTTAGATTTTAGTGCAGCCTTTGATATTATTGACCATAAGCTTTTGTTGAGAACTTGTGTGTTGTGGCTTTTCAACCTCTGTCATATCGTGGATTCAGAGCCATCTATCTAATAGAGCTCAAAGGGTTTTCTTTAAAGGAAGCTTCTCTAATGTCAAACATGTAAATTGTGGTGTACCACAGGGCAGCTCTCTAGGCCCTCTACTCTTTTCTATTTCTACCAATGACCTGCCACTGGCATTAAACAAAGCATGTGTGTCTATGTATGCTGATGATTCAATCGTATACACATCAGAAACCATAGCTAATGAAGTCACTGAAACCCTTAACAAAGAGTTGCAGTCTGTTTTGGAATGGGTGGCCAGTAATAAACTGGTCCTGAACATCTCTAAAACTAAGAACATTGAATTTGGTATAAATCATTCCCTACGTTCTAGACCTCAGCTGAATCTGTTAATGAATGGTGTGACTGTTGAACAAGTTGAGACTAAATGACTTGGTGTTACCTTAGATTGTAAACTGTCATGGTCAAAACATATAGATTCAATGGTTGTAAAGATGGAGAGAGGTCTAGCCGTAATAAAGAGATGCTCTGCTTTTTTGACACCACACTCCACAAAGCAAGTTCTGCAGGTTCTAGTTTGATCTTATCTCGATTGTTGTCCAGTCATGTGGTCAAGTGCTACAAAGAAAAACCTAGTTAACCTGCAGCTGGCCCAGAACAGAGCAGAACGTCTTGCTCTTCATTGTAATCAGAGGGATAATATTAAAACTATGCATGCCAGTCTCTCTTGGCTAAGAGCTGAGGAAAGACTGACTGCTAGGGCTAGGCGGTATACCGTATTTGACTATATACCAGTATTGATGCACGGACCGGTTTGGGTTTTTACTTTACCTTCTATAACGGTATTGAATGTTTGGTTTGTTAAATGGGATACGCCGTGTGACACGCTCTTACCCCACCAGACATGCCACCAGGGGTCTTTTCACAGTCTCCAGGTCCAGAACATATTCAAGGAAACGTACAGTATTATACAGAGCCATGAGTGTATGGAACTCCCATCAATTTTTTTAAACATTTTTTTAATTGAACCAGGTAGGCCAGTTGAGAACAAGTTCTCATTTGCAACTGCGACATGGCCAAGATAAAGCAAATCAGTGCGACACAAACAACAACAGAGTTACACATGGAATAAATAAACATGCAGTCAATAACACAATAGAAAAGTCTATATACAGTGTGTGCAAATGAGGTAAGATAAGGGAGGTAAGGCAATAAATAGGCCATGGTGGCGAAGTAAATTACAAATTAGCAATTAAACACTGGAGTGACAGATGTGCAGAAGATGAATGTGCAAGTAGGGATACTGGGGTGCAAAGGAGAAGGAAAAGAAACAGTATGGGGATGAGGTAGTTGGATGGGCAATTTACAGATGGGCTATGTACAGGTGCAGTGACCTGTGAGCTGCTCTGACAGCTGGTGCTTAAAGTTTGAGAGGGAAATATGAGTCTCCAGATTCAGTGATTTTTTTTGCAATTCGAGAACTGGAAGGAAAGATGGCCAAAGGAGTAATTGGCTTTGGGGGTGACCAGTGAGATATACCTGCTGGAGCGTGTGCTACGGGTGTGTGCTGCTATGGTGACCAGCGAGCTGAGATCAGGCGGGGCTTTACCTAGCAAAGACTTATAGATGACCTGGAGCCAGTGGGTTTGGCGACGAATATGAAGCGAGGGCCAGCCGAGAGCATACAGGTCACAGTGGTGGGTGGTATATGGGGCTTTGGTGACAAAACGGATGGCACTGTGATAGACTGCATCCAATTTGCTGAGTAGAGTGTTGGAGGCTATTTTGTAAATGACATCGCCGAAGTCGAGGATCGGTAGGATAGTCAGTTTTACGAGGGTATGTTTTAACAGCACGAGCGAAGGAGGCTTTGTTGCACAATAGGAAGCCGATTCTAGATTTAATTTTGGATTGGAGATGCTTAATGTGAGTTTGGAAGGAGAGTTTACAATCTAACCAGACACCTAGGTTTTTGTAGTTGTCCACATATTCTAAGTCAGAACCATCCAGAGTAGTGATGCTGGACGGGCGATCGGTTGAAGAGCATGCATTTAGTTTTACTTGCATTTAAGAGGCCACGGAAGAGAGTTGTATAGCTTTGAAGCTCATCCTGAGTTTAGTTAACACAGTGTCCAAAGAAGGGCCAGAGGTATACAGAATGGTGTCGTCTGCATAGAGGTGGATCGGAGAATCATCAGCAGCAAGAGCGAAAATCATTGATGTATACAGAGAAAAGAGTCAGCTCGAGAATTGAACCCTGTGGCACCCCCATAGAGCGCCAGAGGTCTGGACAACAGGCCCTCTGATTTGACACACTGAACTCTGTCTGAGAAGTAGTTGGTGAACCAGGTGAGGCAGTCATTTGAGAAACTAAGGCTGTTGAGTCTGCCGATAAGAATGTGGTGATTGACCGAGTCGAAATCCTTGGCCAGGTCAATGAATTCAGCTGCACAGTATAGTCTCTTATCGATGGCGGTTATGATATCGTTTAGGACCTTGAGCGTGGCTGAGGTGCACCCATGACCAGCTCTGAAACCAGATTGCATAGCGGAGAAGGTACGGTGGGATTCGAAATGGTCGGTGATCTGTTTGTTAACTTGGCTTTTGAAGACCTTAGAAAGGCAGGGTAGGATAGATATAGGTCTGTAGCAGTTTGGGTCTAGAGTGTCCCCCCCTTTGAAGAGGGGGATGACCGCGGCAGCTTTCCAATCTTTGGGGATCTCAGACGATACAAACGAGAGGTTGAACAGGCTGGTAGTAGGGGTTGCAACAATAGCGGCAGATAATTTTAGAAAGAGAGAGTCCAGATTGTCTAGTCCTGCTGATTTGTAGTGGTCCAGATTGTCTAGTCCTGCTGATTTGTAGTGGTCCAGATTGTCTAGCCCGGCTGATTTGTAGTGGTCCAGATTGTCTAGTCCTGCTGATTTGTAGGGGTCCAGATTGTCTAGTCCTGCTGATTTGTAGTGGTCCAGATTGTCGAGCCCGGCTGATTTGTAGTGGTCCAGATTGTCTAGTCCTGCTGATTTATAGTGGTCCAGATTGTCTAGTCCTGCTGATTTATAGTGGTCCAGATTGTCTAGTCCTGCTGATTTGTAGTGGTCCAGATTGTCTAGCCCGGCTGATTTATAGTGGTCCAGATTGTCTAGTCCTGCTGATTTGTAGGGGTCCAGATTGTCTAGCCCGGCTGATTTATAGTGGTCCAGATTGTCTAGTCCTGCTGATTTGTAGTGGTCCAGATTGTCTAGTCCTGCTGATTTGTAGTGGTCCAGATTGTCTAGTCCTGCTGATTTGTAGTGGTCCAGATTGTCTAGTCCTGCTGATTTGTAGTGGTCCAGATTGTCTAGTCCTGCTGATTTGTAGTGGTCCAGATTGTCTAGCCCGGCTGATTTGTAGTGGTCCAGATTGTCTAGTCCTGCTGATTTGTAGTGGTCCAGATTGTCTAGTCCTGCTGATTTGTAGTGGTCCAGATTGTCTAGTCCTGCTGATTTGTAGTGGTCCAGATTGTCTAGTCCTGCTGATTTGTAGTGGTCCAGATTGTCTAGTCCTGCTGATTTGTAGTGGTCCAGATTGTCTAGTCCTGCTGATTTGTAGTGGTCCAGATTGTCTAGCCCGGCTGATTTGTCGGGGTCCAGATTGTCTAGTCCTGCTGATTTGTCGGGGTCCAGATTGTCTAGCCCGGCTGATTTATAGTGGTCCAGATTGTCTAGTCCTGCTGATTTGTAGTGGTCCAGATTGTCTAGCCCGGCTGATTTGTCGGGGTCCAGATTGTCTAGTCCTGCTGATTTGTAGTGGTCCAGATTGTCTAGCCCGGCTGATTTGTCGGGGTCCAGATTGTCTAGTCCTGCTGATTTGTAGTGGTCCAGATTGTCTAGTCCTGCTGATTTGTAGTGGTCCAGATTGTCTAGCCCGGCTGATTTGTCGGGGTCCAGATTGTCTAGTCCTGCTGATTTGTCGGGGTCCAGATTGTCTAGCCCGGCTGATTTATAGTGGTCCAGATTGTCTAGTCCTGCTGATTTGTAGTGGTCCAGATTGTCTAGCCCGGCTGATTTGTCGGGGTCCAGATTGTCTAGTCCTGCTGATTTGTAGTGGTCCAGATTGTCTAGCCCGGCTGATTTGTCGGGGTCCAGATTGTCTAGTCCTGCTGATTTGTAGTGGTCCAGATTGTCTCGCCCGGCTGATTTGTCGGGGTCCAGATTTTGCAGCTTTTTCAGAACATCGGCTATCTGTATTTGGGTGATGGAGAAATGGGGGGGGGGGGGGGGGGGGGCTGTTGACCGGGGTAGGGGTATCCAGGTGGAAAACATGGCCAGTCGGAGAAAAATGCTTTTTGAAATTCTCAAGTATTGTGGATTTATCTGTGGTGACGACAATGTTTCCTAGCCTCAGTGCAGTGGGCTGCACTCGTATTGAGCAAGTGAACAGCAAACCTGGTTTCAAAAAGCAAATAAAGGAACACCTCACGGCACACCGCCTCTCGGCACACCGCCTCTCGGCACACCGCCTCTCGGCACACCGCCTCTCAGCACACCGCCTCTCGGCACACCGCCTCTCGGCACACCGCCTCTCGGCACAACGCCTCTCGGCACACCGCCTCTCGGCACAACGCCTCACGGCACAACGCCTCTCGGCACAACGCCTCTCGGCACAACGCCTCTCGGCACACCGCCTCACGGCACACCGCCTCTCGGCACAACGCCTCTCGGCACACCGCCTCACGGCACAACGCCTCTCGGCACAACGCCTCTCGGCACACCGCCTCACGGCACAACGCCTCTCGGCACAACGCCTCACGGCACAACGCCTCTCGGCACAACGCCTCACGGCACAACGCCTCACGGCACAACGCCTCACGGCACAACGCCTCTCGGCACAACGCCTCACGGCACAACGCCTCACGGCACAACGCCTCACGGCACACCGCCTCTCGGCACACCGCCTCTCGGCACAACGCCTCACGGCACAACGCCTCTCGGCACACCGCCTCACGGCACAACGCCTCTCGGCACAACGCCTCTCGGCACACCGCCTCACGGCACAACGCCTCTCGGCACAACGCCTCTCGGCACACCGCCTCTCGGCACACCGCCTCACGGCACAACGCCCAACGCCTCACGGCACAACGCTTCACGGCACAACGCCTCACGGCACAACGCCTCACGGCACAACGCCTCTCGGCACAACGCCTCACGGCACAACGCCTCACGGCACAACGCCTCACGGCACAACGCCTCACGGCACAACGCCTCTCGGCACAACGCCTCGCGGCACAACGCCTCACGGCACAACGCCTCTCGGCACAACGCCTCTCGGCACAACGCCTCTCCCCCATGTGACCTACTGGTGTGTGTCTGTACTGACGTGTATGTGGAACTGATAGATGCATACACACGATATGTTGATGTTTTTAAATGTATCGTTATGTGTCGGACCCCAGGAAGACCAGCTGTCACCATTGGCAAATGGGGATCCTAATATATCAAATCATTTGCAACTGGGTTAATGATCGTCATCACTATCTTTCCTTTGTGGTACCTCAAACTGTCATGAGAACCATCTGAGAGCAACTTTCATGACTTGATTTTACTCCTGGCTGAGTTTGTCTGGGTAGTGTCTTAACGTCATCCTAAAATTTACTCTGAGCTGGGAGGTTTGTCTTAAAACAGGTTTTAGCAGGATCCCTACGACCTTTTCTGAGATGCTTTGTGGGCCTAGGTCGTGACATTTATTAATAAGAGGGTTCATGCATAGATTTGTATTTTTACCCATAAGAGTAGGAGTAAAATGTCTATTCTCAGCACTTCCCACCAATTTTCTACTCTGAGATATTTTTGGATACGAGGCCCTGGTCTCCCCTGTCCTTGTAGTCTTATTCCATTATGAAAAAACGGATCCTAGATCATTCTTACTTCTCTCTTTTCCCTCCAGGCCTAAGGACTTCCTAGCGTTACTAAGGGAGAACCTGAGAGAGCAGTTTACCACTCCAGGCCACATCCCCCACCACACCTGTCCCCAGCCCCCGTCTCCAGAACTCATCCGCAGCGAGGTGGAGGAACTCCGGAGCGACTTCAACCGTCGCATCAAGGAAGTCCTCTTCAACTCCCTCTTCAGCGCTTACTACGTAGCCTTCCTCCCCCTCTGCTTCGTCAAGGTACAAACCCTAACCCTTACTACGTAGCCTTCCTCCCCCTCTGCTTCGTCACGGTACATACCCTAACCCTTACTACATAGCCTTCCTCCCCCTCTGCTTCAAGGTACAAACCCTAACCCTTACTACGTAGCCTTACTATCCCCCTCTACTTCGTCAAGGTACAAACCCTAACCCTTACTACGTAGCCTCCCCCTCTGCTTCGTCAAGGTACAAACCCTAACCCTTACTACGTAGCCTTCCTCTGCTTCAAGGTACAAACTCTAACCCTTACTACGTAGCCTTCCTCCCCCTCTGCTTCGTCAAGGTACAAACCCTAACCCTTACTACGTAGCCTTCCTCCCCCTCTGCTTCGTCAAGGTACAAACCCTAACCCTTACTACGTAGCCTTCCTCCCCCTCTGCTTCGTCAAGGTACAAACCCTAACCCTTACTACGTAGCCTTCCTCTGCTTCGTCAAGGTACAAACCCTAACCCTTACTACATAGCCTTCCTGCTCCTCTGCTTCGTCAAGGTACAAACCCTAACCCTTACTACATAGCCTTCCTCCCCCTCTGCTTCGTCAAGGTACAAACCCTAACCCTTACTACGTAGCCTTCCTCTGCTTCAAGGTACAAACTCTAACCCTTACTACGTAGCCTTCCTCCCCCTCTGCTTCGTCAAGGTACAAACCCTAACCCTTACTACATAGCCTTCCTCTGCTTCGTCAAGGTACAAACCCTAACCCTTACTACGTAGCCTTCCTCCCCCTCTGCTTCGTCAAGGTACAAACCCTAACCCTTACTACATAGCCTTCCTCCCCCTCTGCTTCGTCAAGGTACAAACCCTAACCCTTACTACGTAGCCTTCCTCTGCTTCGTCAAGGTACAAACCCTAACCCTTACTACATAGCCTTCCTCCCCCTCTGCTTCGTCAAGGTACAAACCCTAACCCTTACTACATAGCCTTCCTCCCCCTCTGCTTCGTCAAGGTACAAACCCTAACCCTTACTACGTAGCCTTCCTCCCCCTCTGCTTCGTCAAGGTACAAACCCTAACCCTTACTACGTAGCCTTCCTCTGCTTCGTCAAGGTACAAACCCTAACCCTTACTACATAGCCTCCCCCCCCTCTGCTTCGTCAAGGTACAAACCCTAACCCTTACTACATAGCCTTCCTCCCCCTCTGCTTCGTCAAGGTACAAACCCTAACCCTTACTACATAGCCTTCCTCCTCCTCTGCTTCGTCAAGGTACAAACCCTAACCATTACTACGTAGCCTTCCTCTGCTTCGTCAAGGTACAAACCCTAACCCTTACTACATAGCCTTCCTCCCCCTCTGCTTCAAGGTACAAACCCTAACCCTTACTACGTAGCCTTCCTCCCCTCTGCTTCGTCAAGGTACAAACCCTAACCCTTACTACGTAGCCTTCCTCCCCCTCTGCTTCGTCAAGGTACAAACCCTAACCCTTACTACATAGCCTTCCTCCCCCTCTGCTTCGTCAAGGTACAAACCCTAACCCTTACTACGTAGCCTTCCTCCCCCTCTGCTTCATCAAGGTACAAACCCTAACCCTTACTACGTAGCCTTCCTCCCCCTCTGCTTCATCAAGGTACAAACCCTAACCCTTACTACATAGCCTTCCTCCCCCTCTGCTTCAAGGTACAAACCCTAACCCTTACTACGTAGCCTTCCTCCCCCTCTGCTTCGTCAAGGTACAAACCCTAACCCTTACTACGTAGCCTTCCTCTGCTTCGTCAAGGTACAAACCCTAACCCTTACTACATAGCCTTCCTCCCCCTCTGCTTCGTCAAGGTACAAACCCTAACCCTTACTACGTAGCCTTCCTCTGCTTCGTCAAGGTACAAACCCTAACCCTTACTACGTAGCCTTCCTCTGCTTCGTCAAGGTACAAACCCTAACCCTTACTACGTAGCCTTCCTCCCCCTCTGCTTCGTCAAGGTACAAACCCTAACCATTACTACGTAGCCTTCCTCCCCCTCTGCTTCGTCAAGGTACAAACCCTAACCCTTACTACGTAGCCTTCCTCTGCTTCAAGGTACAAACCCTAACCCTTACTACGTAGCCTTCCTCCCCCTCTGCTTCAAGGTACAAACCCTAACCCTTACTACGTAGCCTTCCTCCCCCTCTGCTTCAAGGTACAAACCCTAACCCTTACTACGTAGCCTTCCTCCCCCTCTGCTTCAAGGTACAAACCCTAACCCTTACTACGTAGCCTTCCTCCCCCTCTGCTTCGTCAAGGTACAAACCCTAACCCTTACTACATAGCCTTCCTCCCCCTCTGCTTCAAGGTACAAACCCTAACCCTTACTACGTAGCCTTCCTCCCCCTCTGCTTCATCAAGGTACAAACCCTAACCCTTACTACGTAGCCTTCCTCTGCTTCGTCAAGGTACAAACCCTAACCCTTACTACGTAGCCTTCCTCCCCCTCTGCTTCGTCAAGGTACAAACCCTAACCCTTACTACGTAGCCTTCCTCTGCTTCGTCAAGGTACAAACCCTAACCCTTACTACGTAGCCTTCCTCTGCTTCGTCAAGGTACAAACCCTAACCCTTACTACATAGCCTTCCTCCCCCTCTGCTTCGTCAAGGTACAAACCCTAACCCTTACTACGTAGCCTTCCTCCCCCTCTGCTTCATCAAGGTACAAACCCTAACCCTTACTACATAGCCTTCCTCCCCCTCTGCTTCGTCAAGGTACAAACCCTAACCCTTACTACGTAGCCTTCCTCTGCTTCGTCAAGGTACAAACCCTAACCCTTACTACGTAGCCTTCCTCTGCTTCATCAAGGTACAAACCCTAACCCTTACTACGTAGCCTTCCTCCCCCTCTGCTTCGTCAAGGTACAAACCCTAACCATTACTACGTAGCCTTCCTCCCCCTCTGCTTCGTCAAGGTACAAACCCTAACCCTTACTACGTAGCCTTCCTCTGCTTCAAGGTACAAACCCTAACCCTTACTACGTAGCCTTCCTCCCCCTCTGCTTCGTCAAGGTACAAACCCTAACCCTTACTACATAGCCTTCCTCCCCCTCTGCTTCAAGGTACAAACCCTAACCCTTACTACATAGCCTTCCTCCCCCTCTGCTTCAAGGTACAAACCCTAACCCTTACTACGTAGCCTTCCTCTGCTTCGTCAAGGTACAAACCCTAACCCTTACTACGTAGCCTTCCTCTGCTTCAAGGTACAAACCCTAACCCTTACTACGTAGCCTTCCTCCCCCTCTGCTTCAAGGTACAAACCCTAACCCTTACTACGTAGCCTTCCTCCCCCTCTGCTTCAAGGTACAAACCCTAACCCTTACTACGTAGCCTTCCTCTGCTTCAAGGTACAAACCCTAACCCTTACTACATAGCCTTCCTCCCCCTCTGCTTCGTCAAGGTACGTCACACTTCCTCTCTCTCTCCCTCTCCTTCCTCCACTCTTTCTGTCCCTCTAGCAGGTTGCTGCTTTCCTTCTCCTCTCCTCCCTGTTATCCAAGGAACTGTCAACCCTCCTGGTACTCATCTCCCCTCCCTGTTATCCAAGGAACTGTCAACCCTCCTGGTACTCATCTCCTCTCCCCGTTATCCAAGGAACTGTCAACCCTGCTGGTACTCATCTCCCCTCCCTGTTATCCAAGGAACTGTCAACCCTCCTGGTACTCGTCTCCCCTCCCTGTTATCCAAGGAACTGTCAACCCTCCTGGTACTCGTCTCCCCTCCCTGTTATCCAAGGAACTGTCAACCCTCCTGGTACTCGTCTCCCCTCCCTGTTATCCAAGGAACTGTCAACCCTCCTGGTACTCGTCTCTCCTCCCCGTTATCCAAGGAACTGTCAACCCTCCTGGTACTCGTCTCCCCTCCCCGTTATCCTAGGAACTGTCAACCCTCCTGGTACTCGTCTCTCCTCCCCTGAGTCTTTGTGTGTTCACAGTTTCCTCCTTCAGTCTCCAGGTATCCTAGGTGCTGTCTCCTGCGTTTGTGTTAAGGCCCCTGAACCCTAAAACGTGGTCTTCTCTCCCCCTCCAGAGTACCCAGTACTATGACATGCGCTGGTCCTGTGAGCACCTGATCATGGTGTGGATCAATGCGTTTGTGATGCTGATGAGCCAGCTGTTACCTCCCAGCTACTGTGACCTGCTGCACCGCTCTGCAGCCCACCTGGGGCGCTGGCAGAAGCTGGAGCACGGATTCTACAGCAACGCGCCACAGCACGTGTAGGTGGTCGCCACACACACACACACACACTTCTACCGCACGCTTAGGTGGTCCCCACACACACACACTTCTACAGCAATGGCCTACAGCACGTGTAGGTGGTCCCCATACACACACACACTTCTACAGCAACGGCGTACAGCACGCTTAGGTGGTCCCCACACACACACACACACACTTCTACAGCAACGGCCTACAGCACGCTTAGGTGGTCCACACACACACACACACACACTTCTACAGCAACGGCCTACAGCACGCTTAGGTGGTCCACACACACACACAGTTCTACAGCAACGACCCACAGCACGCTTAGGTGGTGCCCACACACACACACACATACTTCTACAGCAACGGCCCAAAGCACGCTTAGGTGGTGCCCACACACACACACACACACACATACTTCTACAGCAATGGCCCACAGCACGTGTAGGTGGTCCACACACACACATACTTCTACAGCAACGGCCCACAGCACGCTTAGGTGGTGCCCACACACAAACACACACACACACATCTACAACAACGCCCCGCAACACTTGTGTGTCAGTACGTAGCCCAACCTTTTCTCCTGGAGAGATAGACCTATGCAGGATTTTGTTCCAACACATCTGACTCTAATCAACGGTTCTTCAGGACTCTACCAGGAGTGTTAGAGCAGGGATGGAGTAAAGTCCTGCATAAGGAGGCTGTCTCCAGGAAGAGGGTTAGCCACCCTGCTGTCCACCAGACTGTCTAGTCTTCTAGGCAGGGTTCTATTTGATCTGTCGGCTGTAGGATCAATCTCCACCTCTTCGTTGTGTGTTGCAGGTGGTCTGAGAGTACAGTCTGGCCCCAGGGGGTGTTGGTACGTCACAGTCGTAGCCTGTACAAGGCTGTAGGACCCTACAACGTGGCCCTGCCCTCAGACGTCTCCCACGCTAGGTTTTACGTGAGTCGCTGCCTTTCACTAGACCCTTTAGTCTGTGTGTGTTTATGTACTGCCTTTCACCTGACCCTGTAGTCTGTGTGTGTTTATATCCTGCCCATGTACTGCCTTTCACTAGACCCTTTAGTCTGTGTGTGTTTATATCCTGCCCATGTACTGCCTTTCACTAGACCATTTAGTCTGTGTGTGTTTAGAACCTGCCCATGTACTGCCTTTCACTAGACCCTGTAGTCTGTGTGTGTTTATATCCTGCCCATGTACTGCCTTTCACTAGACCCTTTAGTCTGTGTGTGTTTATGTACTGCCTTTCACTAGACCCTTTAGTCTGTGTGTTTATATCCTGCCCATGTACTGCCTTTCACTAGACCCTTTAGTCTGTGTGTGTTTATGTACTGCCTTTCACTAGACCCTTTAGTCTGTGTGTGTTTATGTACTGCCTTTCACTAGACCCTTTAGTCTGTGTGTTCATGTACTGCCTTTCACCTGACCCTTTAGTCTGTGTGTTTATATCCTGCCCATGTACTGCCTTTCACCTGACCCTTTAGTCTGTGTGTGTTTATATCCTGCCCATGTACTGCCTTTCACTAGACCCTTCAGTCTGTGTGTGTTTATATCCTGCCCATGTACTGCCTTTCACTAGACCCTTTAGTCTGTGTGTGTTTATATCCTGCCCATGTACTGCCTTGATGTCCCTTTTATTTACAAGTCTAACTATAAATACATGTTTGTAAATAAATACCAGTTGTGATGCTATTTATTGTGTTGCAGTTCCTTTTCCACAAGCCGTTGCGGATCCTGAACCTGTTAATCTGGATCGAGTCCAGCGTAGTCCTGTACCAGTTGTACTCCCTGCTCCGCTCTGACAGCTGGAACCACACCCTGTCCCTGGGCCTCATCCTGTTCTGTAACTACTACGTCCTCTTCAAGCTGCTCCGGGACCGCATCGTGCTGGGCAAGGCCTACTCCTACCCTGTTACCTCCAGTACCGGGTCCGGCACCACCAACAGCACCGCCACCAACGGCCTGGGGCTCAAGTCCCAGTGACCCCCCAGGAGAGGGTTCTGGAGCTGGGGGACGTGGGTTCGGATACAACCCTAGCCTCCCTGCCACTATGGCTGTACGGAGGGAGGGGGTGGAGGTGAGAGGGGGGGTCGGCGTGCAGCAGGAGGGACTGACTGTGAACTCATATGGTTTTGATACAGTTCTATTTTTCATGCAATGTTTATACCTATTTAAATAATATTTTATTTTGTATACTGTTTTCAAAAGTAACAGGGCATTACGGTAGTATTGTCATGTGATGTTTGTTGTTGCTTCATGGTGCAAAGCGATTGGATGGGAGAGAGTGAGTTGTGTTCTTGATGCCATGAGGCCCCGCCCACGTGCTGTGCTAAGCTCTTCCTCCTATGCTCACCGCGTTCCGACTTCCACCAAAGATGCTTTAAAGAAGGCTCCAGAGCCAATCAGATGGCACCGGCGGCCAATCAAGGAAGCGACTGAGGAGACCCCGCCTCTCCCTGCACACTGCCTCTTTAGAGAACATATTCATCCCTTTACAGTGTTTTATTAGGATTCGTTTCGTAGCAAGACCGTCTGCAGTTTGGCCATGAGCGCTGACTCTGGTGCCTGTAGAACATACCCACGTCCCAAATGACACCCTATTCCCTACGTAGTGCACAGCTTTTGACCAGAGCCTTATTAACCCAGGTTAAAAGTAATGCACTATATTGGGTATAGGGTATAATTTGGGACAGGCCCAATGTCTTCTTTGCAGCGTCATGTTCATTCAGGTCATTAATTTACCACAAATAGCCGCTCTTCATTTCACTGTGCCTGAGAAGCGAAAAACATAGATATAGTCTGGATAGAATGGACACCACCACCGCAACAGATTGCATGGCCGTTTTTCTAGATGGGAGACGAACCGCATTGAATGTGCAGACATGTGTATGTGCTTTACTTTCCAGTGTGTGCTTGAAATTCAATTACAAATGACACTTGGTATCTTCAATGCTACAAGTTGTGCTCAGCTGCTAGCAGTGTTATTTTAAACAGCTTGCCTTGTTGCCAGTCCCAGATGACGATGCCTTGTTGCCAGTCCCAGATGACGTTGTGGGATGGCTTCTAGTGCCATAACTGTCCGCTCATCCATTCTATCTTGTTCCTTTTCTATGAGCAGCTGATCTAGAATGATTCATGTTTTATCAACGTGCCAAAATCCCAGGTTGCCTGTATGATCATGTTTGTTCACGGGCGCGTTCCACCTTGTCTTTTAATGCAGTCCTGTTGTAGGCGCCTCTCAGCAGATTGCTATATGAAATGAATGATGAATGTGGTACCTGCGATGTTGTGAGATCTGGTATGTGCAGGATGACTGCAATAAAGATGACCTGGAACGCTAGCTGTGTGTTTATATTTTCAGTGGGTGAGGTGGGAGGAAGATGGAAGGGAGGGGGGGGGACATGGACTATCGTATGGTTCACAGTGTTTGATTTTCGATGAGCATTTTTTTATGCTGTTGAAATATGAAATAATAAACTAAAATATAAATGCTGTTAAACTGACTTGTGAAATGTTTCTGTTTGTCCATGAGACGTGTAGATAAGAGATGAAACCACAAAGACCACAAAACCGCATTATGTATTTTATTCCAAAGCATTATAAAGTTGATATATATATATATTGCTGCACAATTGTTTTTGAAACAGAAAAATAGCTCACCCATAAGGTTTGACAAAGTGCATATCATGAGTAGTTGAGGGTCAGTGTTCCAGAGTCAACACTCTGCTGTCATCAAAGTGGCCTGTAGTAGTGTTGTATTTGGCCCAGCAGAGGGAGCTATGGATATTTTACTTGGGTCCATTTGAAACACCAACTGTTTGTACTGTGACAGTCTATACCTTGAGTTTACATTTTTTAAGAGCAGGGTAGCACCTTTGGTTGATGACAGGGTTACATTCATTGGCAATAACAGAAGAAGAAAAAGTTGTCCCAACAGAGCTCTGACAATCTATAGAATTAGCAGTGAAACTGCATCTGTCTCTCCACCAATCTCTTACACATCTTCTTGTTCCTCCTATTTCATCCTTTCTTTCAGTGCATTAAATGTTCTCTTCACCATCATAACACGCTGGTCCAGGGAGTCCCTGGTCAAAGCCATCTTCTAAAGTACAGGGAGTCCCTGGTCAAAGCCATCTTCTAAAGCTCAGTCATAACACGCTGGTCCAGGGAGTCCCTGGTCAAAGACATCTTCTAAAGTACAGGGAGTCCCTGGTCAAAGCCATCTTCTAAAGTCCAGGGAATCCCTGGTCAAAGCCATCTTCTAAAGTACAGGGAGTCCCTGGTCAAAGCCATCTTCTAAAGTACAGGGAGTCCCTGGTCAAAGCCATCTTCTAAAGTACAGGGAGTCCCTGGTCAAAGCCATCTTCTAAAGTATAGGGAGTCCCTGGTCAAAGACATCTTCTGAAGCTCAGTCATAACACGCTGGTCCAGGGAGTCCCTGGTCAAAGACATCTTCTAAAGTACAGGGAGTCCCTGGTCAAAGCCATCTTCTAAAGTACAGGGAATCCCTGGTCAAAGCCATCTTCTAAAGTACAGGGAGTCCCTGGTCAAAGACATCTTCTAAAGTACAGGGAGTCCCTGGTCAAAGCCATCTTCTAAAGTACAGGGAATCCCTGGTCAAAGCCATCTTCTAAAGTACAGGGAATCCCTGGTCAAAGCCATCTTCTAAAGTACAGGGAGTCCCTGGTCAAAGCCATCTTCTAAAGTACAGGGAATCCCTGGTCAAAGCCATCTTCTAAAGTACAGGGAATCCCTGGTCAAAGCCATCTTCTAAAGTACAGGGAGTCCCTGGTCAAAGACATCTTCTAAAGTACAGGGAGTCCCTGGTCAAAGCCATCTTCTGAAGTCCAGGGAATCCCTGGTCAAAGCCATCTTCTAAAGTACAGGGAGTCCCTGGTCAAAGCCATCTTCTGAAGCTCAGTCATAACACCTTTCAGTTGTGTTTCAAAGCACAGTGTTGATCATGCAGTAAGAAGGGCACGGATACATGTTTTACATTTGATCTAATGTACGATGGAAAAGGTTAGTGAGGATGTATGTATGTACAGTAGGACTTCCTGGATGTAAATGTGAGTCGTTCTAGTTGTGTGTTGGGAGGGATGTCTCTGCATGCAGAAGGATGGTATGTATTAGTAATGAAACAGTATTAATGCATGATGAAGTGTGTTCTGCATGTGTGTGAATGACGTGTCCACTTGTCAACTTCCTCAGCAAGGGAAGTGAAGACCCCCTTTGTCCTCCATCAATCCTCTGTGTGTGTGTGTACAGTATGTGCATGACATGTCCACTTCTTCCTCATCCTTCTCGGCAGTCTACATAGTTTCCTTTGATCCAGTAGCAGATCTGGGCGTATTTCAGAGGCGTCACCCTCACCGCCACGTTAAACTCTTGCGACGCCCCGTCTCGATCCACCCACTGGTGCCCTGAGAACACCCCGATCACCTTCCTCTCCCAGCGCCGCCTCCTCCGGTCCCACATACGAGCGTAGATCCCCGAGCCGCTGGCCCCGGGCTGGGCGTCACAGTGCTGGTAGAGCAGGTCTGGCGTCTCCTCTCCAGCCCGGCAGAACCGGTAGACCAGCTGGCCCGGCCGGTCGTTGTCATAGCCGGAGAATTGGACCCTGCGCCCGGGCAGCTGCTTCGCCGGCGGGGAGACGCCCAGCTTCATGTGGCGCCGTTTATGGGCCTTCTTGAGCTCTAACAAGGCGTAGTCGTAGTCCATTCCGATGTCGTTGCCGTTGCCCTTGATCCAGCCTTTGGGCACGTGGGTGCGCTTGGCACGAATCCACTGGAACTTCATCTTATCTGGGGGTGATGGATGGGTGTTGGATGCATTGGTGGCAGAGGCCGGATTGGGAGAGTCACGCTGCTTTGGCTTCAGGAAACCCACCCGGAGCTTTTGCGCCCCTTTCACGTAGTTCTTCCCGTCGTGGACGCAGTGGGCGGCGGTCAGAACGTGCCGGTCGCCCACCAGTGTTCCGGAACACCCGGTGGACAGCTTGACCGCTGCCGAGAATGGGTAGTTCAACAGGAAGTCTTGCCCTACAATGCTGAAACGCCCGTCATGGCCAAAGATCTGACGTTTGCGTCGGGAAGGCAGTGCCGGCGTGGTCTGGGTGCGGGCGGTGTACCCGTAGATCCCCACGGCGGTTTCGGTGAGGCGACCGTTGCTATGGAGTGTCTCGTATGACAGGATGCTACGCAGGTCCCAGTAGCTGGGGGGAAGAGCCTTCTTGTGGCATTCTGGGTCACATGGGGAGGTGACGTCCAATCGGGCGTCAGCCTGGAAGTGAGGGGCGGGTCGGTCCTCTGTCACCTGGGGTAAGACCACAGGCACGCGTTGCAGGGGCCATTGGGGCTGGATAGGAGCCACTGGAGGGATGGAGAGGAGGAGGAAGAGGGAGAGGAGGGGAAGGGGGGATGGGATGGAGGGAAAAGAGGCCATGGAGGAGGGAGACCTAGAAGAGGAGAGAAGGAGAGGACAGGTGAGATGTGATGTCACTAAATACCAAGGCAGGTGAGATGTGATGTCACTAAATACCTAGACAGGTGAGATCAAATCAAACTTTATTTGTCACATGCGCCGAATACAACAGGTGTAGGTAGACCTTACCGTGAAATGCTGAATACAACATGTGTAGGTAGACCTTACCGTGAAATGCTGAATACAACATGTGTAGGTAGACCTTACCGTGAAATGCTGAATACAACATGTGTAGGTAGACCTTACCGTGAAATGCTGAATACAACATGTGTAGGTAGACCTTACCGTGAAATGCTGAATACAACAGGTGTAGGTAGACCTTACCGTGAAATGCTGAATACAACATGTGTAGGTAGACCTTACCGTGAAATGCTGAATACAACATGTGTAGGTAGACCTTACCGTGAAATGCTGAATACAACATGTGTAGGTAGACCTTACCGTGAAATGCTGAATACAACATGTGTAGGTAGACCTTACCGTGAAATGCTGAATACAACATGTGTAGGTAGACCTTACCGTGAAATGCTGAATACAACATGTGTAGATAGACCTTACCGTGAAATGCTTTACTTACAAGCCCTTAACCAACAATGCAGTTCAAGAAGAGTTAAGAAAATATTTACCAAATAAACTAAAGTAAAAAATGAAAAAATAATCAAAAGTAACACACTAACATAACAACAACGAGGCTATATACAGGGGGTTCCACATAGCCTGGTTCCTCTCTAGGTTTCTTCCTAGGTTTTGGCCTTTCTAGGGAGTTTTTCCTAGCCACCGTGCTTCTACACCTGCATTGCTTGCTGTTTGGGGTTTTAGGCTGGGTTTCTGTACAGCACTTTGAGATATCAGCTGATGTACGAAGGGCTAAATAAATAAATTTGATTTGATTTGGGTACCGGTACCGAGTCAGTGTGCGGGATACAGGTTAGTTGAGGTAATTTCTACATATAGGTAGAGGTGAAGTGTGATGTCACTAAATACCTAGACAGGTGAGATGTGAGTCAGTAATACCTAGACAGGTGAGATGTGGTGAGTCAGTAACACCTAGACAGGTGAGATGTGGTGAGTCAGTAATACCTAGACAGGTGAGATGTGGTGAGTCAGTAATACCTAGACAGGTGAGATGTGGTGAGTCAGTAATACCTAGACAGGTGAGATGTGGTGAGTCAGTAACACCTAGACAGGTGAGATGTGGTGAGTCAGTAATACCTAGACAGGTGAGATGTGGTGAGTCAGTAATACCTAGACAGGTGAGATGTGGTGAGTCAGTAATACCTAGACAGGTGAGATGTGGTGAGTCAGTAATACCTAGACAAGTGAGATGTGGTGAGTCAGTAACACCTAGACAGGTGAGATGTGGTGAGTCAGTAACACCTAGACAGGTGAGATGTGGTGAGTCAGTAATACCTAGACAGGTGAGATGTGGTGAGTCAGTAATACCTAGACAGGTGAGATGTGGTGAGTCAGTAATACCTAGACAGGTGAGATGTGGTGAGTCAGTAATACCTAGACAGGTGAGATGTGGTGAGTCAGTAATACCTAGACAGGTGAGATGTGGTGAGTCAGTAATACATCAAGGGTCTTTCAGCTAATAAAACAGACCCTTCTCTCACTGTTACAGATGATTTAGTGTTTGTTTATATGATGATGCTATTTCTTATACTAGTCATGCAGTCTATAGACAATGTAGTTCTGCTGCAGTGACCAGAGCTCTGTAGTTCTGCTGCAGTGACCAGAGAGACCTGTAGTTCTGCTGCAGTGACCAGAGAGATCAGAGACCTGTAGTTCAGCTGCAGTGACCAGAGAGATCAGAGACATCTGTAGTTCTGCTGCAGTGACCAGAGAGACGTGTAGTTCTGCTGCAGTGACCAGAGAGACCTGTAGTTCTGCTGCAGTGACCAGAGAGAACTGTAGTTCTGTTGCAGTGACCAGAGAGACCTGTAGTTCTGCTGCAGTGACCAGAGAGATCAGAGAGATCTGTAGTTCTGCTGCAGTGATCAGAGAGACCTGTAGTTCTGCTGCAGTGACCAGAGAGACCTGTAGTTCTGCTGCAGTGACCAGAGAGATCAGAGAGATCTGTAGTTCTGCTGCAGTGATCAGAGAAACCTGTAGTTCTGCTGCAGTGACCAGAGAGATCAGAGAGATCTATAGTTCTGCTGCAGTGACCAGAGAGATCTGTAGTTCTGCTGCAGTGACCACAGAGACCTGTAGTTCTGCTGCAGTGATCAGAGAGATCTGTAGTTCTGCTGCAGTGACCAGAGAGATCTATAGTTCTGCTGCAGTAACCAGAGAGACCTATAGTTCTTCTGCAGTAACCAAGAGACTTGTAGTTCTGCTGCAGTGACCAGAGATATCAGAGAGATCTGTAGTTCTGCTGCAGTGACCAGAGATATCTGTAGCTCTTCTGCAGTGACCAGAGAGACAGGTCGTTCTGCTGCAGTGACCAGGGAGACCTGTAGATCTGCTGCACTGACCAGAGAGATCAGAGAGATCTGTAGTTCTGCTGCAGTGACCAGAGAGACCTGTAGTTCTGCTGCAGTGACCAGAGACCTGTAGTTCTACTGCAGTGACCAGAGATATCAGAGAGATCTGTAGTTCTGCTGCAGTGACCAGAGATATCTGTAGCTCTTCTGCAGTGACCAGAGAGACAGGTAGTTCTGCTGCAGTGACCAGGGAGACCTGTAGATCTGCTGCAGTGACCAGAGAGATCTGTAGTTCTGCTGCAGTGACCAAAGGGACCAGAGAGACCTGTAGTTCTGCTGCAGTGACCAGAGACCTGTAGTTCTACTGCAGTGACCAGATAGATCAGAGAGATCTGTAGTTCTGCTGCAGTGACCAGAGACCTGTAGTTCTACTGCAGTGACCAGAGAGATCAGAGAGATCTGTAGTTCTGCTGCAGTGACCAGAGACCTGTAGTTCTACTGCGGTGACCAGAGAGATCTGTAGTTCTGCTGCAGTGACCAGAGACCTGTAGTTCTACTGCAGTGACCAAAGAGTTCAGAGAGATCTGTAGTTCTGCTGCAGTGACAAGAGAGACCTGTAGTTCTACTGCAGTGACCAGAGAGACCAGTCGTTCTGCTGCAGTGACCAAAGGGACCAAAGAGATCTGTAGTTCTACTGTAGTGAGTGACCAGAGAGATCTGTAGTTCTGCTGCAGTGACCAGAGAGATCTGTAGTTCTGCTGCAGTGACCAAAGGGACCAGAGAGACCTGTAGTTCTGCTGCAGTGACCAGAAACCTGTAGTTCTACTGCAGTGACCAGAGAGATCAGAGAGATCTGTAGTTCTGCTGCAGCGATCAGAGAGATCTGTAGTTCTACTGCAGCGGCCAGAGAGATCTGTAGTTCTGCTGCAGTGATCAGAGAGATCTGTAGTTCTACTGCAGCGACCAGAGAGACCTGTAGTTCTGCTGCAGTTACCAGAGAGACCTGTAGATCAGCTGCAGTGACCAGAGAGACCTGTAGTTCTGCTGCAGCGACCAGAGAGCCCCGTAGATCAGCTGGAATGACCAGAGAGACCTGTAGTTCTGCTACAGTGACCAGAGAGATCAGAGCCCTTCTGAATGTGACCGGATGTCTGGACCGTCAGTCACAGCGGCTGGGAAACATTCTCCAACCCAGACCCGGCGAGCCCTGCATCGTATTTTTAGCCACCAGACTGGAGCTGGGGGGGGGGGGGGGGGGGGGGGGGGTTGTGTGCACAAGGGACTAAGATTTCTGCCTTAGGAATTTAGAGCTGCGGTGGAATTCGGCCAAGCAGTTACACAACTTCCACTGTTTTAATATGGCTTAAAAATGTCCTTCCCCTGGGGTTAAAGGTTAGAGGTCAGGTGCTCTCTTCAGCGCTGAGCAGTGCTGGAGGAAGGTTCCAGAGGCTGGGAGGGTGAGGATGCTCTGTTCGCTGTGTAGTAAGAGGAAACTCTGGATACGTCCCAAATGGCACCCTATTCCCTATATAGTGCACAATCTTTTGACCAGTTCTCTATGGTGTTCTGGTCAAAAGTAGTGCACTGCATAGGGAATAGGGTGCCATTTGGGATGTGACCTCCATCTCTCATTTCCCCCAGTACAGACAGGAAGCAGGAACTGTATAGTAGTTTTTCAGTACAGACTGGAAGCAGGAACTGTATAGTAGTCTTTCAGTACAGACTGGAAGCAGGGACTGTATAGTAGTCTTTCAGTACAGACTGGAAGCAGGGACTGTATAGTAGTCTTTCAGTACAGACTGGAAGCAGGGACTGTATAGTAGTCTTTCACTACAGACTGGAAGCAGGAACTGCATAGTAGTCTTTCAGTACAGACTGGAAGCAGGGACTGTACAGTAGTATATCATACTGGTTCTATCAACTAGATTTCTCCATAGGAATAGGACAGGCTGTAGGACAGTCTGCAGCAGCCATGTAATACCTTCCTATGAACGAAGTCATTCTGAATAAGGACATGTGTATAAACTAGAGCCAACAGTAGCCTACTTGCATCTATCTGTAGGCCTTCATGTACTGGACAGTAGAAATGTCCTGAACCTGTTTTATGAACAAACAAACGGGAAGTACTGGTTAAAACAGTATCTCTTCTCTTGTGATTATCTCTTATCTCCATGACGTCAGCCAATACTTTGGGGATCTGATGTATCGATGTATTGCACGTTGTTATTAACAGATATCAACACAGTGTCCAAAACACGAACGTTATTGCATTATAAATGTTGATGAAATTATGTTTCACCATCACTCACATATGCCTATAGATATAAATTTAAATCTGCTTGGGAATTAATTATTCCAGAACTTCTCAATAAATCTCGCTCAGATGCTCCCCGTGCTCATTAGCCTACATTGGACGCCTGGATAGGTAATTATATAGGAATTATGGTGATGAATAATAACCTAGATTACGCAGACATGAAATAATAGGCTATAAAATGTGAAAATCCTTACCTACGGAGCGCTTCTCCCCACTTATGCTTGGTTTGCATTGGCAAGTGGCACGCGATGGGTGTCTGGGGAAGCTGCGGTTGTTGCTGCTACCGGGCGGACATCAGAGGGGTATCGGTGCGATAACGCGGGTGCTGCGAAGGTGTGGAAGTTAAACTAGTCCTTTCAAAAAGTAGATCCTTACATCGGGAGAGAGGAGGTCCAATGAAAAATATGTATTCTCTCAAAAGATTTCCGAAGGCAACCGGTCCGCTGTAGACGCTCCTCCATTGGGAAAGGCGCTCTGGATACTAACTAGAGTTTAATTTAATGACCACCAGCGAAAGCTACTGCCTCTGCTATAACCGGTCCGGTCACGTGACTGATGATATTTTGCTTGTCATTTGCATGGCAACGATTTAAACGCTGACAAACAATATCAGAGATGAGGAAACTATTTGTTGTTGATTTATTTATGAACCTTCACCAACTGAATTCTGATATTATTTCCAGAATTGTTGTATCCAGACTAAAGGCATGCCTCAGTGAACATTCAGTTACAGTATGACCCCATGTCATCAATCATCATCATCAATCATCATCATAATGATTTGTACCTGTTAGTGTTTTCAGATGATGATTTTGTGATACTGAATGTGAAGCTGGAGTTAGTGGTGCCCTGTAGTGTTAAAACAATTAGGGTGTGGACTGGAGGAATGGAGAAAGACAATGAGAGAAGAATAGAGAGAGCAAAGGTGAGGAAGTGTGAAGAATAAGAGGAGGAGAAGGGAGGGAGGAGTACATAGCAGCAGAAGGGAGGGAGGAATACTTAGCAGGAGAAGGGAGGGAGGAGTACATAGCAGGAGGAGTACATAGCAGGAGAAGGGAGGGAGGAGTACACAGCAGGAGAAGGGAGGGAGGAGTACATAGCAGGAGAAGGGAGGGAGGAGTACATAGCAGGAGAAGGGAGGGAGGAGTACACAGCAGGAGAAGGGAGGGAGGAATACTTAGCAGGAAAAGGGAGGGAGGAGTACATAGCAGGAGAAGGGAGGGAGGAATACATAGCAGGAGAAGGGAGGGAGGAATACTTAGCAGGAGAAGGGAGGGAGGAGTACATAGCAGGAGAAGGGAGGGAGGAATACTTAGCAGGAAAAGGGAGGGAGGAGTACATAGCAGGAGAAGAGAGGGAGGAATACTTAGCAGGAGAAGGGAGGGAGGAATACTTAGCAGGAGAAGGGAGGGAGGAATACATAGCAGGAGAAGGGAGGGAGGAATACTTAGCAGGAGAAGGGAGGGAGGAGTACACAGCAGGAGAAGGGAGGGAGGAGTACACAGCAGGAGAAGGGAGGGAGGAATACACAGCAGAGACATTAGATGAAAGACTTCTCTGTGTTCTAGAACTGTCTCTGTCTCCATGGTAGCACTGAAGACTGCATACTGCAATCCCAAGCTTCTATTGTCACCCACCTACTCCTAGTTACGGCTCTGTCACAACACGCACATACACTCTGGCAGGACACCCACACACGGACCGAAGCGCACACACACACACCGAAGCGCACACACACACACACACACACACACACACACACACACACACACACACACACACACACACACACACACACACACACACACACACCGAAGCACGCACACACACACACACACACACACACACACACACACACACACACACACACACACACACACTCCTAACTCACAGATTTGGCAGGACACGCACATTCCTCTCTGCACACACACACACAATGCAGAATCTGCAGTCCTTCAGATGCATATTATATATTCACAACAAACAAACACACACATGTTGTTTTACGACCAGCAACAGTGCGAGTATGTGTGCCCAAGGTCGGCAGGCACATTTTGGTTTCAGGTGTTAGCCTCCGTGACAGTCAACACACAGCAGGGTTTCTCCTACTGTACGACCCACATGTTGCCCTTCTGGCCTGAATACAGAACTAAAACTACATTTACAATGACAACAAGGTCAAAAAACTGATCACAGTTTACAGAGGTGTGAAGTGTTGTTTATACAGTATCATACTGTCGTTACCCATATCTAGTGTTTATACAGTATCATACTGTCGTTACCCATATCTAGTGTTTATACAGTATCATACAGTCATTACCCATATCTAGTGTTGTTTATACAGTATCATACTGTCGTTACCCATATCTAGTGTTGTTTATACAGTATCATACTGTCATTACCCATATCTAGTGTTGTTTATACAGTATCATACTGTCATTACCCATATCTAGTGTTGTTTATACAGTATCATACTGTCGTTACCCATATCTAGTGTTGTTTATTCTGTAACACAGACAATTTGTCAAACCGTACCAGCTGTCTGTTTGAGATGAATCATAACCACACATACATTTTGATTTAATTAGGATCTTTTTTTAATCAAACGCACCAAACTGTTGATCTCATAAAAGGCTTGCGGTTTCTGATCAGTTCAATATGCAATGAATATGTCTGAAGGATGTTGAATAGCTGCAGGGCCCCAGGAAAACGACCATTACGTTTCAGTTCAATATGCTATGATTGTTTATAGTTAAAGCATCTAGGATGTGTGGATGTTGAATAGCTGCAGAGCCTCAGGAAAACTACCATGACGTTTCAGTCCAATATGCAATGATTGTTTATAGTTAAAGCATCAGAGAAGTTGAGGACAATAGGTGGAGCCACATCCCCCAGTCAAGAACATGAGTCAGGCATGATTCAGGGCCACCAGGGAGCATGGTGTCATATTGTTGGAGAGGTAGCTAGCACCAGAGAGCATAGTGTCATATTGTTGGAGAGGTAGCTAGCACCAGGGAGCATGGTGTCATATTGTTGGAGAAGTAGCTAGCACCAGAGAGCATGGTGTCATATTGTTGGAGAGGTAGCTAGCACCAGAGAGCATGGTGTCATATTGTTGGAGAGGTAGCTAGCACCAGAGAGCATGGTGTCATATTGTTGGAGAGGTAGCTAGCACCAGAGAGCATGGTGTCATATTGTTGGAGAGGTAGCTAGCACCAGGGAGCATGGTGTCATATTGTTGGAGAAGTAGCTAGCACCAGAGAGCATGGTGTCATATTGTTGGAGAGGTAGCTAGCACCAGAGAGCATGGTGTCATATTGTTGGAGAGGTAGCTAGCACCAGAGAGCATGGTGTCATATTGTTGGAGAGGTAGCTAGCACCAGAGAGCATGGTGTCATATTGTTGGAGAGGTAGCTAGCACCAGAGAGCATGGTGTCATATTGTTGGAGAGGTAGCTAGCACCAGAGAGCATGGTGTCATATTGTTGGAGAGGTAGCTAGCACCAGAGAGCATGGTGTCATATTGTTGGAGAGGTAGTCAGCACCAGAGAGCATGGTGTCATATTGTTGGAGAGGTAGCTACCACCAGGGAGCATGGTGTCATATTGTTGGAGAGGTAGCCAGCACCAGAGAGCATGGTGTCATATTATTGGAGAGGTAGCTAGCACCAGGGAGCATGGTGTCATATTGTTGGAGAGGTAGCTAGCACCAGAGAGCATGGTGTCATATTGTTGGAGAGGTAGCCAGCACCAGAGAGCATGGTGTCATATTGTTGGAGAGGTAGCTAGCACCCGAGAGCATGGTGTCATATTGTTGGAGAGGTAGCCAGCACCAGAGAGCATGGTGTCATATTGTTGGAGAGGTAGCTAGCACCAGAGAGCATGGTGTCATATTGTTGGAGAGGTAGTCAGCACCAGAGAGCATGGTGTCATATTGTTGGAGAGGTAGCTACCACCAGGGAGCATGGTGTCATATTGTTGGAGAGGTAGTCAGCACCAGAGAGCATGGTGTCATATTGTTGGAGAGGTAGCTAGCACCAGAGAGCATGGTGTCATATTGTTGGAGAGGTAGTCAGCACCAGAGAGCATGGTGTCATATTGTTGGAGAGGTAGCTACCACCAGGGAGCATGGTGTCATATTGTTGGAGAGGTAGTCAGCACCAGAGAGCATGGTGTCATATTGTTGGAGAGGTAGTCAGCACCAGAGAGCATGGTGTCATATTGTTGGAGAGGTAGTCAGCACCAGGGAGCATGGTGTCATATTGTTGGAGAGGTAGCTAGCACCAGAGAGCATGGTGTCATATAGTTGGAGAGGTAGCTACCACCAGGGAGCATGGTGTCATATTGTTGGAGAGGTAGCTAGCACCAGGGAGCATGGTGTCATATTGTTGGAGAGGTAGCCAGCACCAGGGAGCATGGTGTCATATTGTTGGAGAGGTAGCTAGCACCAGAGAGCATGGTGTCATATTGTTGGAGAGGTAGCTACCACCAGGGAGCATGGTGTCATATTGTTGGAGAGGTAGTCAGCACCAGAGAGCATGGTGTCATATTGTTGGAGAGGTAGTCAGCACCAGAGAGCATGGTGTCATATTGTTGGAGAGGTAGTCAGCACCAGGGAGCATGGTGTCATATTGTTGGAGAGGTAGCTAGCACCAGAGAGCATGGTGTCATATAGTTGGAGAGGTAGCTACCACCAGGGAGCATGGTGTCATATTGTTGGAGAGGTAGCTAGCACCAGGGAGCATGGTGTCATATTGTTGGAGAGGTAGCCAGCACCAGGGAGCATGGTGTCATATTGTTGGAGAGGTAGCTAGCACCAGAGAGCATGGTGTCATATTGTTGGAGAAGTAGCTAGCACCAGAGAGCATGGTGTCATATTGTTGGAGAGGTAGCTAGCACCAGAGAGCATGGTGTCATATTGTTGGAGAGGTAGCTAGCACCAGAGAGCATGGTGTCATATTGTTGGAGAGGTAGCCAGCACCAGAGAGCATGGTGTCATATTGTTGGAGAGGTAGCTAGCACCAGAGAGCATGGTGTCATATTGTTGGAGAAGTAGCTAGCACCAGAGAGCATGGTGTCATATTGTTGGAGAGGTAGCTAGCACCAGAGAGCATGGTGTCATATTGTTGGAGAGGTAGCTAGCACCAGAGAGCATGGTGTCATATTGTTGGAGAGGTAGCTAGCACCAGAGAGCATGGTGTCATATTGTTGGAGAGATAGTCAGCACCAGAGAGCATGGTGTCATATTGTTGGAGAGGTAGCTAGCACCAGAGAGCATGGTGTCATATTGTTGGAGAGATAGTCAGCACCAGAGAGCAGACCGGAAGCAGGGACTGTATAGTATGTGAGAGCATGGAGATAGTTGGGTGAACTGGCTCTGTGAACACACACACCCACACAACAATTGAGAGCATGGAGATAGTTGGGTGAACTGGCTCTGTGAGCACACACACCCACACAACAATTGAGAGCATGGAGATAGTTGGGTGAACTGGCTCTGTGAACACCCACACCCACACAACAATTGAGAGCATGGAGATAGTTGGGTGAACTGGATCTGTGAACACACACACCCACACAACAATTGAGAGCATGGAGATAGTTGGGTGAACTGGCTCTGTGAACACCCACACAACAATTGAGAGCATGGATATAGTTGGGTGAACTGTGTTCTGTGAACACACACACCCACACAACAATGCAGCGACATGGTGCTGGGTGAACTGTGTTCTGTCTGTGAATGATTAGTAATCAGGTTGTTGGCCAGGTCCAGGGTGTGTTCTACTTTACATCGCACGCTGGGTCACCTAACAATGACACTTCCTACACTGCTCCCCCTCTCTATCTCTCTCTCTCTCTCCCCCCTCTCGCTTTCCATCTATCTATCACTCTCCCTTCGCTCTTTCTCTCTCTCTCTCTCTCTCTCTCCCTCTCTCTCTCTCTCTCCCCCCTCTCCCTTTCCATCTATCTATCACTCTCCCTTCGCTCTTTTTCTCTCTCTTCCCCTCTTTCTCTCTATCTTTCCCTCTCTCTCTTTCTCTCTCGCTTTCTCTCTCTCCCCCACTCTTTCTCTCTTTCTCTCTCTCTCTCGCTCTCTCTCTCTCTCTCTCTCTCTCTCTCTCTCTCTCTCTCTCTCGGTTTGCTGTGTAACTGGGTCAGCAGCCCTGCCAACTGAGCCTAACCCCCCCATTCACTCCCAACGCCAATTCTACAGCCTTGGACAGAGCTGAACTCAAACCTTGAATTAAGTATTCAAATACACAAGAATATTCATCCATGGTTGGACTTCTGCATTATAGAAAGTGTAATTGGGCCTCCGTTGGTTAACAACATTGACTACAGTATGCACAATAAGTGTAATTGGGCCTCCGTTGGTTAGCAACATTGACTACAGTATGCACAATAAGTGTAATTGGGCCTCCGTTGTTTAGCAACATTGACTACAGTATGCACAATAAGTGTAATTGGGCCTCCGTTGGTTAGCAACATTGACTACAGTATGCACAATAAGTGTAATTGGGCCTCCGTTGGTTAGCAACATTGACTACAGTATGCACAATAAGTGTAATTGGGCCTCCGTTGGTTAGCAACATTGACTACAGTATGCACAATAAGTGTAATTGGGCCTCCGTTGGTTAGCAACATTGACTACAGTATGCACAATAAGTGTAATTGGGCCTCCGTTGGTTAGCAACATTGACTACAGTATCCACAATAAGTGTAATTGGGCCTCCGTTGGTTAGCAACATTGACTACAGTATGCACAATAAGTGTAATTGGGCCTCCGTTGGTTAGCAACATTGACTACAGTATGCACAATAAGTGTAATTGGGCCTCCGTTGGTTAGCAACATTGACTACAGTATCCACAATAAGTGGTCACTATGTTGGATAAAAATCTCCATGATACTTTTGGTTGAATCTAAAGGGGTTGAGTGTGTATCTCTGACACAGCCTGTGTGTTTGTTCATTTGTTTGTTTGTGTGTGTGTGTGTGTGTGTGTGTTTATGATGTTGTTTGTCCTCCAGCCAATCACATGTCCTGAGTTATAACGAGTATTTTCTGCAGCTGGATCAGTAGACAGACTAGGAGACAGGCGGACTAGGATACAGGCAGACTAGGAGACAGGCAGACTAGGAGACAGTTGGACTAGGATACAGGCAGACTAGGAGACAGGCAGACTAGGAGACAGGTGGACTAGGATACAGGCAGACTAGGAGACAGGCAGACTAGGATACAGGCAGACTAGGAGACAGGCAGACTAGGAGACAGGCGGACTAGGAGACAGGCGGACTAGGATACAGGCAGACTAGGAGACAGGCAGACTAGGAGACAGGTGGACTAGGATACAGGCAGACTAGGAGACAGGCAGACTAGGAGACAGGTGGACTAGGATACAGGCAGACTAGGAGACAGGCAGACTAGGATACAGGCAGACTAGGAGACAGGCAGACTAGGAGACAGGCGGACTAGGAGACAGGCGGACTAGGATACAGGCGGACTAGGAGACAGGCAGACTAGGAGACAGGCAGACTAGGATACAGGCAGACTAGGAGACAGGCAGTCTAGGAGACAGGCGGACTAGGAGACAGGCGGACTAGGATACAGGCGGACTAGGATACAGGCGGACTAGGATACAGGCAGGCTTGGAGACAGGCGGCCTGGAGACAGGCGGACTAGGATACATGCAGACTAGGAGACAGGCAGACTAGGAGACAGGCGGACTAGGATACAGGCAGACTAGGAGACAGGCGGACTAGGATACAGGCAGACTAGGAGACAGGCAGACTAGGAGACAGGCGGACTAGGAGACAGGCGGACTAGGATACAGGCGGACTAGGAGACAGGCAGACTAGGAGACAGGCAGACTAGGATACAGGCAGACTAGGAGACAGGCAGTCTAGGAGACAGGCGGACTAGGATACAGGCGGACTAGGATACAGGCGGACTAGGATACAGGCAGGCTTGGAGACAGGCGGCCTGGAGACAGGCGGACTAGGATACATGCAGACTAGGATACATGCAAACTAGGAGACAGGCAGACTAGGATACATGCAGACTAGGAGACAGACAGACCAGGAGACAGACCAGGTCACAGACAGACCAGGAGACAGACAGACTAGGAGACAGACAGACCAGGAGACAGACCAGGAGACAGACAGACAACCTCATTTGGTCAATGGGAGAAAGGTTATTTGAGTGGGCTGATATGGTGAGACATGCTGTTTGTTTTGAGTTGTTATGAAAGAGGCCATCTTGTTTGAGCTAATGGCTTGTCGTTGCCACGGGGACACACATTCTCCAGAGTAGTGTTCATGTACATTTTTCCCCTCCTCTTCGTTCTCCCCACAGAGCTGAACTGAGCAGACACAATCAAACAAGTGTGATGCTGATCCCCCTCTCTGTGTATCTGTATCTCTCCCCTTTCCCTCCCTCCTCTTCACTCTTCCCTCACTTCCTCTCCCCATCTCTCTCCCTCTCTCTCTTTCCTCTCTCTGTCTCTTCCTCTCTCTTTCTCTCCCCCCCTCCTGCTCTCTCTCTCCCCCTCCTGCTCTCTCTCTCACTCTCTCTCTCTCTCTCTCTCTCTCTCTCCTGCTCTTTCTCCCTCTCTCTCCCTCCCTCCCTCTCTTTCTCCACCTCCCCCTCTTTCTCCCTCCCTCTTTCTTTCTCCCTCCCTCTCTCTCTTTATCTCTCTCTCTCTCCCTCTCTCTCTTTCTCCCTCCCACTCTCCCTCCCTCTCTCTCTCTATCCCTCCATGTCTGTCCATCCCATCATCTGTCCTCCGTCTCTCTCTCCATCTCTCTCTCCCTCCTCACTCCTTTCTTCCCTCTCTCCTTCCTTGTTTGTCCATCCCCTCCTGTGTCCTCCCACTGATCCTTCCATCCTCTTGTTCTCTCCTGGCAACGAGGGAAACAGCTGTTCAAGAATCACAAGACCCGTTGGAAAAGTACAACATTGGCTGTGAAATCAGGGGGAATGCAAACGTTGAAATGGGAGAATAACTGTAAGCGAGGTTAACTATCCAAAACAATGGAGTGTGAGAGGAGGTCCACCAAGTCGAGAGCAAGCTGTTTCCCCGCAAGTCTGATCTGAAGGGGCTGCGTACCAAATGGCACCCTATTCCCTATTTAGTGCACTACTTTTGACCAAAAGGAGGGAGTAGGGGGCCATTTGGGACACATAGGGTGTTGATCTCTGAGCTGGTCCAAATGGTTGGAGGGTCACGGGAAAGGAAACGTCTGTTCTCTGCGTGACTAGCAGGGTAATCCTATCTGACTAAAGTGGTTGTGTTGGGTTAGTCTCTGTGTGACTAGCAGGGTAATCCTATCTGACTAAGGTGGTTGTGTTTGGTTAGTCTCTGAGTGACTAGCAGGGTAATCCTATCTGACTAAAGTGGTTGTGTTGGGTTAGTCTCTGTGTGACTAGCAGGGTAATCCTATCTGACTAAGGTGGTTGTGTTTGGTTAGTCTCTGAGTGACTAGCAGGGTAATCCTATCTGACTAAAGTGGTTGTGTTGGGTTAGTCTCTGTGTGACTAGCAGGGTAATCCTATCTGACTAAGGTGGTTGTGTTTGGTTAGTCTCTGTGTGACTAGCAGGGTAATCCTATCTGACTAAACTGGTTGTGTTTGGTTAGTCTCTGCGTGACTAGCAGGGTCATCCTATCTGACTAAACTGGTTGTGTTTGGTTAGTCTCTGTGTGACTAGCAGGGTCATCCTATCTGACTAAGCTGGTTGTGTTTGGTTAGTCTCTGCGTGACTAGCAGGGTCATCCTATCTGACTAAGGTGGTTGTGTTTGGTTAGTCTCTGCGTGACTAGCAGGGTAATCCTATCTGACTAAGGTGGTTGTGTTTGGTTAGTCTCTGCGTGACTAGCAGGGTCATCCTATCTGACTAAGGTGGTTGTGTTTGGTTAGTCTCTGCGTGACTAGCAGGGTCATCCTATCTGACTAAGGTGGTTGTGTTTGGTTAGTTGTCGTTCCTATGGCTTCCTGTTAAGTGTCTCACAGCCTTCAGTTCAGTGTTGCTGAATCTGGACCCCAGACTGAGAAGCGGTGCTGTCTACTCCTTGGTGAATCTGGACCCCAGACTGAGAAGCGGTGCTGTCTACTCCTTGGTGAATCTGGACCCCAGACTGAGAAGCGGTGCTGTCTACTCCTTGGTGAATCTGGACCCCAGACTGAGAAGCGGTGCTGTCTACCCCGTGAATAAGAGTTGATATTAAAACGGACACAACTGACTGAGTAGATAGAGGGTGTATCCGCAATGGCACCCTGTTCCCCATGTTGTACACTGCTTTTGACGAGAGCCCTATGGGTCCTGGTCCAATGTAGTGCACTATGTAGGGAATCTGGTGCCATTTGAGGACCGGTCAGCAACATTCCAGGGACCAGAGTTGGGGTGGGTCATAATCACTAGTTCACTACTCCACACGAATTTAAAAGAAACAAATTGGTGTTGGCTTGGAGAGGGAGTTTACAAATTCCAGTAATTTCTTTTCAAATCCATGAAGGGTAGTGAACATGTCTCCCTTCTTTTCTCTCCTCCTCTCTCCCTTAATTTCTCCCTCTCCTCTCCTCTCCTCCTTTCCTTTCATTTCTTCCTCTTCTCATGTCCCTTAATTTCTTCCTCTCCTCTCCTCTCCTCTCCTCTCCTCCTCCTCTCCTCTCCTCTCCTCTCCTCTCCTCTCCTCTCCTCTCCTCTCCTCTCCTCTCCTCTCCTCTCCTCTCCTCTCCTCTCCTCTCCTCTCCTCTCCTCTCCTCTCCTCTCCTCTCCTCTCCTCTCCTCTCCTCTCCTCTCCTCTCCTCTCCGCTCCTCTCCTCTCCTCTCCTCTCCTCTCCTCTCCTCTCCTCTCCTCTCCTCTCCTCTCCTCTCCTCTCCTCTCCTCCAATCACGTCCGGTTGTGATACATCATGGAAATCGAACCAGGGTCTGTAGTGACGCCTCTAGCTCTGAGATGCCGTGCCTTAGACCTCTGCTCCACTCGGGAGCTCTGCTGGACAGTGACGTCATAATGAGTCAGTCAGCCAGTCACGTTATGGCGAGTAAATCCACTAAACATAATTTGATCATAACATTTAATTGAGTTATGATCTGTCCGTCCGATGCTGTCCTGTCTCTGCCGTATCATCACCTGACCTTGGCACTTAGTGCTGCCATCACTTCTCTCTCTGCTCCTCTTCAACAAGCTCCGTTCTGGTTGTCCAGAGTGGCTTCGTCCCAAATGTATTCCTATTCCCTGTATAGTGCACTAAATAGGGCATTGGGTACCATTTGTGACACAGACGTAGCTACATAGCTCAGATAAAAGCAGAGCAACAGTTTGTTTATGCAGCTGAAGATTTCACTGGAGCGTCTTGAATCCTTCCTGCCCTGAGGGCATAGTAACAGAAACAACAACAGCCAGTATAAGATAGGCACCAGTCCTGGCTCTGGTTACATATCCACTAGATATGCATTTCCTCAAATTAATGTTTAGTCAAGATGTATGCCTTTATGAGGGACTTTGTGAGGATCATTGTGCAGAGGTGTAAGACTCAGAGCTACATAAGTGTATTTCAGTGTTAGTATGTGTCTCTGGTAAGACTGTGATGTCACGAAGGGCAAGGAGAGCCTTCAGTACGCCACACAGGAGTATTGATGCAGGACTAGAGTCACCCAGTAGGCTACTTTATGTTACTGCGAGCGAGAACAAGAAGAGAAGCTGTATTGTGTGAGGCGTTGTGCTTGCAGCTGTCCTGAACACGTTGGTTTGTCATGTGGTCCTGTGACGGTCCCAGCCTCGTGGGCAGGAGGAGAAACATGGCGTTCAGCGCGGTGGTGGCGCCGGGCGGGGAGTTAGAGGCACTGACATACTGAACATGTACCTGGTATTCATGCAGGAATCCATTTACCCAGTACGCTACTTCATGTTACTGTCAAAGAACAAGAAGCTTCATTGTTTTCCTGAACTCGTTGTCTTGTGGACCTGGGATAGTCCCGATTCTGCATTAAAAACAACACCCTGTTGCCTATATAGTGCACTGCTTTTGACCAGGGTTGGCAACCTATTCCCTTTATAGGGCCCTGGTCAAAACTAGTGCACTAAATAGGAAACAGGGTGCCATTTGGGATGCATATCTAGCCTCCCAGCCTTCAGGACATGGGTTGGGTGTGGTGCGGTGTGGGTGGTGAGTCAGAGGCGTTGGACAGAGCAGAACAGAGCAGAGAAGAAATGAGCATAACAGAGACGAACAGAACCGAGCATAACAGAGACGAACAGAACCGAGCATAACAGAGACGAACAGAACCAAGCATAACAGAGACGAACAGAACTGAGCATAACAGAGACGAACAGAACTGAGCAGAACAGAGACGAACAGAACAGAGCAGAACAGAGACGAACAGAACAGAGCAGAACAGAGACGAACAGAACAGAGCAGAACAGAGACGAACAGAACAGAGCAGAGAAGAACTGAGCAGAACAGAGACGAACAGAACAGAACAGAACAGAGAAGAACTGAGCAGAACAGAGACAAACAGAACAGAGCAGAGAACAGAGCAGAGAAGAACTGAGCAGAACAGAGACGAACAGAACAGAACAGAGCTGCCTGGATAAGTTCTGTCTGTGTCATAGATCAAGAGAGACAGCTGTGGGCTCAGTGCTTGTGAGGCCCTGTAACAGGAAGTGGGCTTGGCTTTACACGGCGGCTCACTGCCCGGGCTGGGCTGGCATGTCTGTTGTGTTTTCCCCCTATGACAGACAGACAGAGCTCACTGTTCTGATCCATCGGGACACCCAGTTAGACCGTGACACATATTGGTTCTATTTCAGCACTAATCAAGGATTTAAACTAACTAGATGATTTGTTTAACCGGTTATGCTGGCATTGTAATAGAAACAATATATGATGGATCTGACAGACGAGGATATGATGGTGTTGTTATAGAACAATATAATGATGGATCTGACAGACGAGGATATGATGGTGTTGTAATAGAAACAATATATGATGGATCTGACAGACGAGGATATGATGGTGTTGTTATAGAACAATATAATGATGGATCTGACAGACGAGGATATGATGGTGTTGTTATAGAATAATATAATGATGGATCTGACAGACGAGGATATGATGATGTTGTAATAGAACAATATACACTACATGACCAAAAGTATGTGGACAGCTGCTGTTGGTGAGGCCCTGTAACAGGAAATGGGCTTCAAATGGCAGATCACTGGTCTGGCTGGGCTGGCATGTCTGTTTTCCACTGCGACAGACAGAGCTCACTGTTCTGATCCATTGGGACACCTAATTGGACCGTGGCACATATTTATTATATTCCAGCACTAATCAAGGATCTAAACTAACTTGATTGGGAGTCCCATAGGGCGGCGCACAAATGGCCCAGCGTGGTCCAGGTTGGCTAAGGGTAGGCTGTCATTGTAAGTAAGAATTTGTTCTTAACTGACTTGCCTAGTTAAATTTAAAAAATGACCAGTTATGCTGGCAGACGAGGATATGATGGTGCAACCTGGTCTCAGAGCATTTCATATTATTCTGTACGTAAATCTGAGACAGTATTGTATGTTACGTTTCGTATGGTATGGATTAATTTGTGTATGTCCATCATCCATTTCGTATGATATGTTACGAATTACAATTCGTACAATATGTTAGGAATTTGCTTACGACGCTTGGCATTGGGTATGGGGAACAAAGGCTTGTGTGTGGCTGCTCAGCCATGGAAACCCATTTCATGGCATTGGGTATGGGGAACAAAGTCTTGTGTGTGGCTGCTCAGCCATGGAAACCCATTTCATGGCATTGGGTATGGGGAACAAAGGCTTGTGTGTGGCTGCTCAGCCATGGAAACCCATTTCATGGCATTGGGTATGGGGAACAAAGGCTTGTGTGTGGCTGCTCAGCCATGGAAACCCATTTCATGGCATTGGGTATGGGGAACAAAGGCTTGTGTGTGGCTGCTCAGCCATGGAAACCCATTTCATGAAGCTCTCGGTGAACGGGTCTGTTGCTGACGTTGCTTCCAGAGGAAGCTTGGAACTCGGTAGTGAGTGTTTACGCGCTTCAGGACTAGGCGGTCCCGTTCTGTGACCTTGTGTGGTCTACCACTTCGCGGCTGAGCCGTTGTTGCTCCCAGATGTTTTCACTTCACAATAACAGCACTTACAGTTGACCGGGGCAGCTCTAGCAGGGCAGAAATTTTATGATCTGACTTGTTGGAAAGGTAGCATCCTATGACAGTGCCACGTTTAAAGTCACTGAGCTCTGCAGTAAGGCCATTCAACTACCAATATTTGTCTATGGAGATTGCATGGCTGTGTGCTCAATTTTATACACCTGTCAGCAACGGGTGCGGCTGAAATAGCTGAATCCACTACATTTGAAGGGATGTCCACATACTTTTGTATATATAGTGTATGATGGATCTGACAGACAAGGATATGATGGTGCTGAGAGAACCCACCTGCTGCCACTAGAGGGTCAAAGGTTAACAACCTGCTGCCACGCTAAAGAAAATACACACACAGCTACTCAGCAGACAGTGAAAATAGCTCATTGAGTTGTTCAGTCTCTGTGTCCAACTGAAGATAGATTCAGGATCCTCCCTATCCTGGGAGAAATCAAGCAAAACCAAGAGCTGAGTCGGCTACAAATACAAAACAGATTCTCCTTGGATGATTAATGAACACTTGTCTGGGTCTCTCTCATTGTCATATATCAGACTCTCAACGCATACTGACTAGTGTATACTGACTAGTGTATACTGACTAGTCCATATAAACATACTGACTAGTGTATACTGACTAGTGTATACTGACTAGTGTATACTGACTAGTCCATATTAACATACTGACTAGTGTATACTGACTAGTGTATACTGACTAGTCCATATAAACATACTGACTAGTCCATACTGACTAGTCTATACTGACTAGTCCATATTAACATACTGACTAGTGTATAATGACTAGTGTATACTGACTAGTCCATATAAACATACTGACTAGTCCATACTGACTAGTCCATACTGACTAGTCCATATAAACATACTGACTAGTCCATACTGACTAGTCCATATAAACATACTGACTAGTCCATATAAACATACTGACTAGTCCATACTGACTAGTCCATATAAACATACTGACTAGTCCGTACTGACTAGTGTATACTGACTAGTCCATATTAACATACTGACTAGTGTATACTGACTAGTCCATATAAACATACTGACTAGTCCATACTGACTAGTCCATACTGACTAGTCCATACTGACTAGTCCATATAAACATACTGACTAGTGTATACTGACTAGTGTATACTGACTAGTGTATACTGACTAGTCCATATTAACATACTGACTAGTGTATACTGACTGGTGTATACTGACTAGTCCATATAAACATACTGACTAGTCCATACTGACTAGTCTATACTGACTAGTCCATATAAACATACTGGACTAGTCCATATAAACATACTGACTAGTCCATACTGACTAGTCCATACTGACTAGTCCATATAAACATACTGACTAGTCCATACTGACTAGTCCATATAAACATACTGACTAGTCCATACTGACTAGTCCATACTGACTAGTCCATATAAACATACTGACTAGTCCATACTGACTAGTCCATAAAAACATACTGACTAGTCCATATAAACATACTGACTAGTCCGTACTGACTAGTGTATACTGACTAGTCCATATAAACATACTGACTAGTCCATATAAACATACTGACTAGTCCATACTGACTAGTCCATATTAACATACTGACTAGTGTATACTGACTAGTCCATATAAACATACTGACTAGTCCATATAAACATACTGACTAGTCCGTACTGACTAGTGTATACTGACTAGTCCATATTACATACTGACTAGTGTATACTGACTAGTCCATATTAACATACTGACTAGTCCATATAAACATACTGACTAGTGTATACTGACTAGTCCATATTAACATACTGACTAGTCCATACTGACTAGTCCATATAAACATACTGACTAGTCCATACTGACTAGTCCATATTAACATACTGACTAGTCATATTAACATACGGACTAGTCCATATTAACATACTGACTAGTCCATATTAACATACTGACTAGTCCATATTAACATACTGACTAGTCCATATTAACATACTGACTAGTGTATACTGACTAGTCCATATTAACATACTGACTAGTGTATACTGACTAGTCCATATAAACATACTGACTAGTCCATATGAACATACTGACTAGTCCATACTGACTAGTCCATATTAACATACTGACTAGTGTATACTGACTAGTCCATACTGACTAGTCCATATAAACATACTGACTAGTGTATACTGACTAGTGCATATAAACATACTGACTAGTGTATACTGACTAGTCCATATAAACATACTGACTAGTCCATATAAACATACTGACTAGTCCATATTAACATACTGACTAGTCCATATAACATACTGACTAGTCCATATTAACATACTGACTAGTCCATATTAACATACTGACTAGTGTATACTGGCTAGTCCATACTGACTAGTCCATATAAACATACTGACTAGTCCATATAAACATACTGACTAGTCCATATAAACATACTGACTAGTCCATATTAACATACTGACTAGTGTATACTGACTAGTCCATACTGACTAGTCCATATAAACATACTGACTAGTCCATACTGACTAGTCCATATAAACATACTGACTAGTCCATATTAACATACTGACTAGTGTATACTGACTAGTCCATATAAACATACTGACTAGTCCATATTAACATACTGACTAGTCCATACTGACTAGTCCATATAAACATACTGACTAGTGTATACTGACTAGTCCATAGTGACTAGTCCATATAAACATACTGACTAGTCCATATAAACATACTGACTAGTCCATATTAACATACTGACTAGTCCATATTAACATACTGACTAGTGTATACTGACTAGTCCATATTAACATACTGACTAGTGTATACTGACTAGTCCATATTAACATACTGACTAGTCCATATAAACATACTGACTAGTCCATATAAACATACTGACTAGTCCATATAAACATACTGACTAGTCCATACTGACTAGTCCATATTAACATACTGACTAGTCCATACTGACTAGTCCATATTAACATACTGACTAGTCCATACTGACTAGTGCATATAAACATACTGACTAGTCCATACTGACTAGTCCATATTAACATACTGACTAGTCCATACTGACTAGTCCATATTAACATACTGACTAGTCCATACTGACTAGTCCATATTAACATACTGACTAGTCCATACTGACCTAGTCCATATTAACATACTGACTAGTCCATACTGACTAGTCCATACTGACTAGTGCATATAAATATACTGACTAGTCCATACTGACTAGTCCATACTGACTAGTCCATATTAACATACTGACTAGTCCATATAAACATACTGACTAGTCCATATTAACATACTGACTAGTCCCATATTAACATACTGACTAGTCCATATTAACATACTGACTAGTGTATACTGACTAGTCCATACTGACTAGTCCATATAACATACTGACTAGTCCATATAAACATACTGACTAGTCCATATAAACATACTGACTAGTCCATATTAACATACTGACTAGTGTATACTGACTAGTCCATACTGACTAGTCCATATAAACATACTGACTAGTCCATATAAACATACTGACTAGTCCATATAAACATACTGACTAGTCCATACTGACTAGTCCATATTAACATACTGACTAGTCCATATAACATACTGACTAGTCCATATTAACATACTGACTAGTGTATACTGACTAGTCCATACTGACTAGTCCATATAAACATACTGACTAGTCCATATAAACATACTGACTAGTCCATATAAACATACTGACTAGTCCATATAAACATACTGACTAGTCCATACTGACTAGTCCATATTAACATACTGACTAGTGTATACTGACTAGTCTATATAAACATACTGACTAGTCCATATAAACATACTGATAGTGTATACTGAACTAGTCCATATTAACATACTGACTAGTGTATACTGACTAGTCCATATTAACATACTGACTAGTCCATACTGACTAGTCCATATAAACATACTGACTAGTCCATATAAACATACTGACTAGTCCATACTGACTAGTCCATATTAACATACTGACTAGTGGATACTGACTAGTCCATATAAACATACTGACTAGTCCATATAAACATACTGACTAGTCCATATAAACATACTGACTAGTGTATACTGACTAGTCTATATAAACATACTGACTAGTCCATATTAACATACTGACTAGTCCATATTAACATACTGACTAGTCCATATTAACATACTGACTAGTCCATACTGACTAGTCTATATAAACATACTGACTAGTCCATATTAACATACTGACTAGTCCATATTAACATACTGACTAGTCCATATTAACATACTGAATTGTGTATACTGACTAGTCCATATTAACATACTGACTAGTGTATACTGACTGTCCATATTAACATACTGTCTGGTGTATACTGACTAGTCCATGTAAACATACTGACTAGTCCATATAAACATACTGGACTAGTCCATACTGACTAGTCCATATTAACATACTGACTAGTCCATACTGGACTAGTCCATATTAACATACTGACTAGTCCATACTGACTAGTGCATATAAACATACTGACTAGTCCATACTGACTAGTCCATATAAACATACTGACTAGTCCATACTGACTAGTCCATATAAACATACTGACTAGTCCATACCTGACTAGTCCATACTGACTAGTGTATACTGACTAGTCCATATTAACATACTGACTAGTGTATACTGACTAGTCCATATAAACATACTGACTAGTCCATATTAACATACTGACTAGTCCATACTGACTAGTCTATATAAACATACTGACTAGTCCATATAAACATACTGACTAGTCCATACTGACTAGGTCCCTATGAACCATACTGACTAGTCCATACTGACTAGTCCATATTAACATACTGACTAGTCCATACTGACTAGTCCATATTAACATACTGACTAGTCCATATAAACATACTGACTAGTCCATTACTGACTAGTTCCATATTAACATACTGACTAGTCCATATAAACATACTGACTAGTCCATACTACTAGTCCATACTGACTAGTCCATATAAACATACTGACTAGTCCATACTGACTAGTCCATACTGACTAGTCCATATAAACATACTGACTAGTCCATACTGACTAGTCCATATAAACATACTGACTAGTCCATATTAACATACTGACTAGTCCATATGAACATACTGACTAGTCCATATTACCATACTGACTAGTCCATATTAACATACTGACTAGTCCATATTAACATACTGACTAGTCCAATATTAACATACTGACTAGTCCATATTAACATACTGACTAGTCCATATTAACATACTGACTAGTCCATATTAACATACTGACTAGTCCATATTAACATACTGACTAGTCCATATTAACATACTGACTAGTGTAACTGACTAGTCCATACTGACTAGTGTATACTGACTAGTCCATACTGGACTAGTCCATATCAACATACTGACTAGTCCATATTAAACATACTGACTAGTCCATATTAAACATACTGACTAGTCCATATAAACATACTGACTAGTCCATATAAACATACTGACTAGTCCATACTGACTAGTCCATATAAACATACTGACTAGTCCATACTGACTAGCCATTTAACATACTGACTAGTCCATACTGACTAGTCTATATAAACATACTGTCTAGTCCCATACTGACTAGTCCATATTAACATACGTGACTAGTCCATATTAACATACTGACTAGTCCATATAAACATACTGACTAGTCCATACTGACTAGTCCAATTAACATACTGACTAGTCATATTAACATACTGACTAGTCCATATAAACATACTGACTAGTCCATACTGACTAGTCCATATAAACATACTGACTAGTAAACATACTGACTAGTCCATATAAACATACTGGACTAGTCCATACTGACTAGTCCATATAAACATACTGACTAGTCCATACTGACTAGTCCATACTGACTAGTCCATATAAACATACTGACTAGTCCATACTGACTAGTCCATATAAACATACTGACTAGTCCATATTAACATACTGACTAGTCCATATTAACATACTGACTAGTCCATATTAACATACTGACTAGTCCATATAACATACTGACTAGTATATACTGACTAGTCCATACTGGACTAGTCCATATAAACATACGACTAGTCCATACTGACTAGTCCATATAAACATACTGACTAGTCCATACTGACTAGTCCATAATAAACATACTGACTAGTCCATATAAACATACTGACTAGTCCATATTAACATACTGACTAGTGTATACTGACTAGTCCATATTAACATACTGACTAGTGTATACGACTAGTCCATATTAACATACTGACTAGTGTATACTGACTAGTCCATATAAACATACTGACTAGTCCATATAAACATACTGACTAGTCCATATAAACATACTGACTAGTCCATACTGACTAGTCCATATTACATACTGACTAGTCCATACTGACTAGTCCATACTGACTAGTCCATATTAAACATACTGACTAGTCCATACTGACTAGTGCATATAAACATTACTGACTAGTCCATACTGACTAGTCCATATAAACATACTGACTAGTCCATACTGACTAGTCCATATAAACATACTGACTAGTCCATACTGACTAGTCCATATTAACATACTGACTAGTCCATACTGACTAGTGCATATAAACATACTGACTAGTCCATACTGACTAGTCCATATAAACATACTGACTAGTCCATACTGACTAGTCCATATTAACATACTGACTAGTCCATACTGACTAGTCCATATTAACATACTGACTAGTCCATACTGACTAGTGCATATAAACATACTGACTAGTCCATACTGACTAGTCCATATAAACATACTGACTAGTCCATACTGACTAGTCCATATAAACATACTGACTAGTCCATACTGACTAGTCCATATTAACATACTGACTAGTCCATACTGACTAGTCCATATTAACATACTGACTAGTCCATACTGACTAGTGCATATAAACATACTGACTAGTCCATACTGACTAGTCATATAAACATACTGACTAGTCCATACTGACTAGTCCATACTGACTAGTGCATATAAACATGCTGACTAGTCCATACTGACTAGTCCATACTGACTAGTCCATATAAACATACTGACTAGTCCATATTAACATACTGACTAGTCCATATTAACATACTGACTAGTGTATACTGACTAGTCCATATAAACATACTGACTAGTCCATATAAACATACTGACTAGTCCATACTGACTAGTCCATATAAACATACTGACTAGTCCATACTGACTAGTCCATATAAACATACTGACTAGTCCATATAAACATACTGACTAGTCCATATTAACATACTGACTAGTGTATACTGACTAGTCCATATTAACATACTGACTAGTGTATACTGACTAGTCCATATTAACATACTGATAGTGTATACTGACTAGTCCATATAAACATAACTGACTAGTCCATATAAACATACTGACTAGTCCATATAAACATACTGACTAGTCCATATAACATACTGACTAGTCCATACTGACTAGTCCATATTAACATACTGACTAGTCCATTACTGACTAGTCCATATTAACATACTGACTAGTCCATACTGACTAGTGCATATAAACATACTGACTAGTCCATACTGACTAGTCCATATAAACATACTGACTAGTCCATACTGACTAGTCCATATAAAACATACTGACTAGTCCATACTGACTAGTCCATATTAACATACTGACTAGTCCATACTGACTAGTCCATATAACATACTGACTAGTCCATACTGACTAGTGCATATAAACATACTGACTAGTCCATACTGACTAGTCCATATAAACATACTGACTAGTCCATACTGACTAGTGCATATAAACATGCTGACTAGTCCATACTGACTAGTCCATACTGACTAGTCCATATAAACATACTGACTAGTCCATATTAACATACTGACTAGTCCATATTAACATACTGACTAGTGTATACTGACTAGTCCATATTAACATACTGACTAGTCCATATAAACATACTGACTAGTCCATATAAACATACTGACTAGTCCATACTGACTAGTCCATACTGACTAGTCCATATTAACATACTGACTAGTGCATATAAACATTGCTGACTGGTCCATACTGACTAGTCCATATAAACATACTGACTAGTCCATACTGACTAGTCCATATAAACATACTGACTAGTCCATATAAACATACTGACTAGTCCATATTAACATACTGACTAGTGTATACTGACTAGTCCATACTGACTAGTCCATATAAACATACTGACTAGTCCATACTGACTAGTCCATACTGACTAGTCCATATTAACATACTGACTAGTGTATACTGACTAGTGTATACTGACTAGTCCATATAAACATACTGACTAGTCCATATAAACATACTGACTAGTGTATACTGACTAGTCCATACTGACTAGTCCATATAAACATACTGACTAGTCCATATAAACATACTGACTAGTCCATATAAACATACTGACTAGTCCATATAAACATACTGACTAGTCCATACTGACTAGTCCATACTGACTAGTCCATATTAACATACTGACTAGTCCATATAAACATACTGACTAGTCCACACTGACTAGTCCATACTGACTAGTCCACACTGACTAGTCCCCACTGACTAGTCCATACTGACTAGTCCATATTAACATACTGACTAGTCCATAATAAACATACTGACTAGTGTAATACTGACTAGTCCATACTGACTAGTCCATACTGACTAGTCCATACTGACTAGTCCACACTGACTAGTCCATATAAACATACTGACTAGTGTATACTGACTAGTCCATACTGACTAGTCCATATTAACAAACTGACTAGTCCATATAAACATCTGACTAGTCCATATTAACATACTGACTAGTGTATACTGACTAGTCCATACTGACTAGTCCATATAAAACATACTGACTAGTGTATACTGACTAGTCCATACTGACTAGTCCATATTAACATATTGACTAGTCCATATAAACATACTGACTAGTCCATATTAACATATTGACTAGTCCATACTGACTAGTCCATATAAACATACTGACTAGTCCATATAACATACTGACTAGTCCATACTGACTAGTCCATATAAACATACTGACGAGTCCATACTGACTAGTCCATACTGACTAGTCCATATAAACATACTGACTAGTCCATATAAACATACTGACTAGTCCATACTGACTAGTGTATACGGACTAGTCCATACTGACTAGTGTATACTGACTAGTCCATACTGACTAGTCCATACTGACTAGTCCATACTGACTAGTCCATATTAACATATTGACTAGTCCATACTGACTAGTCCATATTAACATACTGACTGGTCCATACTGACTAGTCCATATAAACATACTGACTAGTCCATATAAACATACTGACTAGTACATACTGACTAGTCCATACTGACTATCCATATAAACATACTGACTAGTCCATAGAAACATACTGACTAGTCCATACTGACTAGTCCATACTGACTAGTCCATTCTGACTAGTCCATATAAACATACTGACTAGTCCATACTGACTAGTCCATATAAACATACTGACTAGTCCATATAAACATCTGACTAGTCCATACTGACTAGTCCATACTGACTAGTCCATACTGACTAGTGTATACTGACTAGTCCATATTAACATACTGACTAGTCCATGTTAACATACTGACTAGTCCATATTAACATACTGACTAGTCCATATTAACATACTGACTAGTCCATACTGACTAGTCCATATAAACATACTGACTAGTGTATACTGACTAGTCCATACTGACTAGTCCCCATATTACCATACTGGACTAGTCCATATAACATACTGACTAGTCCATACTGACTAGATCCATATAAACCATACGACTGACCTAGTGTATACTGACTAGGCCATACTGACTAGTGTATACTGACTAAGTCCATACTGACTAGCGTATACTGACTAGTCCATACTGACTAGTCCATATTAAAATACTGACTAGTCCATATTAACATACTGACTAGTCCATATTAACAGACTGACTAGTCCATATAACATACTGACTAGTGTATACTGACTAGTCCATATTAACATACTGACTAGTCCATATTACATACTGACTAGTTCCATACTGACTAGTCCATACTGACTAGTCCATCTTAACATACTGACTAGTCCATATTAACATACTGACTAGTCCATATTAACATACTGACTAGTCCATATTAACATACGGACTAGTGTATACTGACTAGTCCATATAAACCATACTGACTAGTCCATACTGACTAGTCCCATATTAACATACTGACTAGTCCATATAAACATACTGACTAGTCCATACTGACTAGTCCATATTAACATACTGACTAGTTCATATAAACATACTGACTAGTCCATATTAACATACTGACTAGTCCATACTGACTAGTCCATACTGACTAGTCCATATTAACATACTGACTAGTCCATATTAACATACTGACTAGTGTATACTGACTAGTCCATACTGACTAGTGTATACTGACTAGTCCATACTGACTAGTCCATATCAACATACTGACTAGTCCATATTAACATACTGACTAGTCCATACTGACTAGTGTATACTGACTAGTCCATATTAACATACTGACTAGTCCATACTGACTAGTCCATATAAACATACTGACTAGTCCATACTGACTAGTGTATACTGACTAGTCCATAATTAACATACTGACTAGTCCATATAAACATACTGACTAGTTCCATACTGACTAGTCCATATTAACATACTGACTAGTCATACTGACTAGTCCTAATAAACATATGACTAGTGTATACTGACTAGTCCATACTGACTAGTGTAACTGAACTAGTCCATACTGACTGTGTATTACGGTGACTAGGTCCATACTGACTAGTCCATATTAACATACTGACTAGTCCATATTACATACTGACTAGTCCATATAAACATACTGACTAGTGTATACTGACTAGTCCATATAACATACTGACCTAGTCCATACTGACTAGTCCATACTGACTACTCCATATAACATACTGACTAGTCCATATAAACATACTGACTAGTGTATACTGACTAGTCCATATTAACATACTGACTAGTCCATATAAACTACTGACTAGTCCATACTGACTAGTCCATATTAACATACTGACTAGTCCATATAAACTACTGACTAGTCCTATTAACATACTGACTAGTCCATACTGACTAGTCCCATATTAACATACTGACTAGTTCATATAAACATACTGACCTGTACATATTAACATACTGACTAGTTCATATAAACATACTGACTAGTACATATTAACATACTGACTAGTGTATACTGACTAGTCCATATTAACATACTGACTAGTCCATACTGACTAGTCCATATAAACATACTGACTAGTCCATACTGACTAGTGTATACTGACTAGTCCATATAAACATACTGACTAGTCCATACTGACTAGTCCATATTAACATACTGACTAGTCCATACTGACTAGTGTATACTGACTAGTCCATATTAACATACTGACTAGTCCATACTGACTAGTCCATACTGACTAGTCCATATTAACATACTGACTAGTCCATATTAACATACTGACTAGTGTATACTGACTAGTCCATACTGACTAGTGTATACTGACTAGTCCATACTGACTAGTCCATATCAACATACTGACTAGTCCATATTAACATACTGACTAGTCCATACTGACTAGTGTATACTGACTAGTCCCATATTAACATACTGACTAGTCCACTGCTAGTCCATACTGACTAGTCCATATTAACATACTGACTAGTCCATATTTAACATACTGACTAGTGTATACTGACTAGTCCATACTGACTAGTGTATACTGACTAGTCCATTACTGACTAGTCCATATCAACATACTGACTAGTCCATATTAACATACTGACTAGTCATATTAACATACTGACTAGTCCATATAAACATACTGACTAGTCCATATAAACATACTGACTGTCCATACTGACTAGTCCATATAAACATACTGACTAGTCCATACTGACTAGTCCATATTAACATACTGACTAGTCCATACTGACTAGTCCATATAAACATACTGTCTAGTCCATACTGACTAGTCCATATTAACATACTGACTAGTCCATATTAACATCACTGACTAGTCCATATTAACATACTGACTAGTCCATATAAACATAACTGATAGTCCATACTGACTAGTCCATATTAAACGATAGTCCATATTAACATACTGACTAGTCCATATAACATACTGACTAGTCCATACTGACTAGTCCATATTAACATACTGACTAGTCCATATAAACATACTGACTAGTCCATACTGACTAGTCCATATAAACATACTGACTAGTCCATATAAACATACTGACTAGTCCATATAAACATACTGACTAGTCCATACTGACTAGTCCATATAAACATACTGACTAGTCCATACTGACTAGTCCATACTGACTAGTCCATATAAACATACTGACTAGTCCATACTGACTAGTCCATATAAACATACTGACTAGTCCATATTAACATACTGACTAGTCCATATTAACATACTGACTAGTCCATATTAACATACTGACTAGTCCATATTAACATACTGACTAGTATATACTGACTAGTCCATACTGACTAGTCCATATAAACATACTGACTAGTCCATACTGACTAGTCCATATAAACATACTGACTAGTCCATACTGACTAGTCCATATAAACATACTGACTAGTCCATATAAACATACTGACTAGTCCATATTAACATACTGACTAGTGTATACTGACTAGTCCATATTAACATACTGACTAGTGTATACTGACTAGTCCATATTAACATACTGACTAGTGTATACTGACTAGTCCATATAAACATACTGACTAGTCCATATAAACATACTGACTAGTCCATATAAACATACTGACTAGTCCATACTGACTAGTCCATATTAACATACTGACTAGTCCATACTGACTAGTCCATACTGACTAGTCCATATTAACATACTGACTAGTCCATACTGACTAGTGCATATAAACATACTGACTAGTCCATACTGACTAGTCCATATAAACATACTGACTAGTCCATACTGACTAGTCCATATAAACATACTGACTAGTCCATACTGACTAGTCCATATTAACATACTGACTAGTCCATACTGACTAGTGCATATAAACATACTGACTAGTCCATACTGACTAGTCCATATAAACATACTGACTAGTCCATACTGACTAGTCCATATTAACATACTGACTAGTCCATACTGACTAGTCCATATTAACATACTGACTAGTCCATACTGACTAGTGCATATAAACATACTGACTAGTCCATACTGACTAGTCCATATAAACATACTGACTAGTCCATACTGACTAGTCCATATAAACATACTGACTAGTCCATACTGACTAGTCCATATTAACATACTGACTAGTCCATACTGACTAGTCCATATTAACATACTGACTAGTCCATACTGACTAGTGCATATAAACATACTGACTAGTCCATACTGACTAGTCCATATAAACATACTGACTAGTCCATACTGACTAGTCCATACTGACTAGTGCATATAAACATGCTGACTAGTCCATACTGACTAGTCCATACTGACTAGTCCATATAAACATACTGACTAGTCCATATTAACATACTGACTAGTCCATATTAACATACTGACTAGTGTATACTGACTAGTCCATATAAACATACTGACTAGTCCATATAAACATACTGACTAGTCCATACTGACTAGTCCATATAAACATACTGACTAGTCCATACTGACTAGTCCATATAAACATACTGACTAGTCCATATAAACATACTGACTAGTCATATTAACATACTGACTAGTGTATACTGACTAGTCCATATTAACATACTGACTAGTGTATACTGACTAGTCCATATTAACATACTGACTAGTGTATACTGACTAGTCCATAAAACATACTGACTAGTCCATATAAACATACTGACTAGTCCATATAAACATACTGACTAGTCCATACGACTAGTCCATATTAACATACTGACTATCCATACTGACTAGTCCATACTGACTAGTCCATATTAACATACTGACTAGTCCATACTGACTAGTGCATATAAACATACTGACTAGTCCATACTGACTAGTCCATATAAACATACTGACTAGTCCATACTGACTAGTCCATATAAACATACTGACTAGTCCATACTGACTAGTCCATATTAACATACTGACTAGTCCATCTGACTAGTGCATACTACATAATGACTAGTCCATACTGACTAGTCATATAAACATACTGACTAGTCCATACTGACTAGTCCATATAAACATACTGACTAGTCCATACTGACTAGTCCATAAACATACTGACTAGTCCATACTGACTAGTCCATATTACATACTGACTAGTCCATACTGACTAGTCCATATTAACATACTGACTAGTCCATACTGACTAGTGCATATAAACATACTGACTAGTCCATACTGACTAGTCCATATAAACATACTGACTAGTCCATACTGACTAGTGCATATAAACATGCTGACTAGTCCATACTGACTAGTCCATACTGACTAGTCCATATAAACATACTGACTAGTCCATATTAACATACTGACTAGTCCATATTAACATACTGACTAGTGTATACTGACTAGTCCATATTAACATACTGACTAGTCCATATAAACATACTGACTAGTCCATATAAACATACTGACAGTCCATACTGACTAGTCCATACTGACTAGTCCATATTAACATACTGACTAGTGCAATATAAACATGCTGACTGGTCCATACTGACTAGTCCATATAAACATACTGACTAGTCCATACTGACTAGTCCATATAAACATACTGACTAGTCCATATAAACATACTGACTAGTCCATATTAACATACTGACTAGTGTATACTGACTAGTCCATACTGACTAGTCCATATAAACATACTGACTAGTCCATACTGACTAGTCCATACTGACTAGTCCATATTAACATACTGACTAGTGTATACTGACTAGTGTATACTGACTAGTCCATATAAACATACTGACTAGTCCATATAAACATACTGACTAGTGTATACTGACTAGTCCATACTGACTAGTCCATATAAACATACTGACTAGTCCATATAAACATACTGACTAGTCCATATAAACATACTGACTAGTCCATACTGACTAGTCCATACTGACTAGTCCATATTAACATACTGACTAGTCCATATAAACATACTGACTAGTCCACACTGACTAGTCCATACTGACTAGTCCACACTGACTAGTCCCCACTGACTAGTCCCATACTGACTAGTCCATATTAACATACTGACTAGTCCATATAAACATACTGACTAGTGTATACTGACTAGTCCATACTGACTAGTCCATACTGGACTAGTCCACACTGACTAGTGCCATATAAACATACTGACTAGTGTATACTGACTAGTCCATACTGACTAGTCCATATTAACAAACTGACTAGTCCATATAAACATACTGACTAGTCCATATTAACATACTGACTAGTGTATACTGACTAGTCCATACTGACTAGTCCATATAAACATACTGACTAGTGTATACTGACTAGTCCATACTGACTAGTCCATATTAACATATTGACTAGTCCATATAAACATACTGACTAGTCATATTAACATATTGACTAGTCCATACTGACTAGTCCATATAAACATACTGACTAGTCCATATAAACATACTGACTAGTCCATACTGACTAGTCCATATAAACATACTGACGAGTCCATACTGACTAGTCCATACTGACTAGTCCATATAAACATACTGACTAGTCCATACTGACTAGTGTATACTGACTAGTCCATACTGACTAGTGTATACTGACTAGTCCATACTGACTAGTCCATACTGACTAGTCCATACTGACTAGTCCATACTGACTAGTCCATATTAACATATTGACTAGTCCATACTGACTAGTCCATATTAACATACTGACTGGTCCATACTGACTAGTCCATATAAACATACTGACTAGTCCATATAAACATACTGACTAGTACATACTGACTAGTCCATACTGACTAGTCCATATAAACATACTGACTAGTCCATAGAAACATACTGACTAGTCCATACTGACTAGTCCATTCTGACTAGTCCATATAAACATACTGACTAGTCCATACTGACTAGTCCATATAAACATACTGACTAGTCCATATAAACATACTGACTAGTCCATACTGACTAGTCCATACTGACTAGTGTATACTGACTAGTCCATATTAACATACTGACTAGTCCATGTTAACATACTGACTAGTCCATATTAACATACTGACTAGTCCATATTAACATACTGACTAGTCCATACTGACTAGTCCATATAAACATACTGACTAGTGTATACTGACTAGTCCATACTGACTAGTCCATATAAACATACTGACTAGTGTATACTGACTAGTCCATACTGACTAGTCCATATTAACATACTGACTAGTCCATATAAACATACTGACTAGTCCATACTGACTAGTCCATATAAACATACTGACTAGTGTATACTGACTAGTCCATACTGACTAGTGTATACTGACTAGTCCATACTGACTAGTGTATACTGACTAGTCCATACTGACTAGTCCATATTAACATACTGACTAGTCCATATTAACATACTGACTAGTCCATATTAACATACTGACTAGTCCATATAAACATACTGACTAGTGTATACTGACTAGTCCATATAACATACTGACTAGTCCATATTAACATACTGACTAGTCCATACTGACTAGTCCATACTGACTAGTCCATCTTAACATACTGACTAGTCCATATTAACATACTGACTAGTCCATATTAACATACTGACTAGTCCATATTAACATACTGACTAGTGTATACTGACTAGTCCATATAAACATACTGACTAGTCCATACTGACTAGTCCATATTAACATACTGACTAGTCCATATAAACATACTGACTAGTCCATACTGACTAGTCCATATTAACATACTGACTAGTTCATATAAACATACTGACTAGTACATATTAACATACTGACTAGTGTATACTGACTAGTCCATATTAACATACTGACTAGTCCATACTGACTAGTCCATATAAACATACTGACTAGTCCATACTGACTAGTGTATACTGACTAGTCCATATTAACATACTGACTAGTCCATATAAACATACTGACTAGTCCATACTGACTAGTCCATATTAACATACTGACTAGTCCATACTGACTAGTCCATATAAACATACTGACTAGTGTATACTGACTAGTCCATACTGACTAGTGTATACTGACTAGTCCATACTGACTAGTGTATACTGACTAGTCCATACTGACTAGTCCATATTAACATACTGACTAGTCCATATTAACATACTGACTAGTCCATATAAACATACTGACTAGTGTATACTGACTAGTCCATATTAACATACTGACTAGTCCATACTGACTAGTCCATACTGACTACTCCATATAAACATACTGACTAGTCCATATAAACATACTGACTAGTGTATACTGACTAGTCCATATTAACATACTGACTAGTCCATATAAACATACTGACTAGTCCATACTGACTAGTCCATATTAACATACTGACTAGTCCATATAAACATACTGACTAGTCCATATTAACATACTGACTAGTCCATACTGACTAGTCCATATTAACATACTGACTAGTTCATATAAACATACTGACTAGTACATATTAACATACTGACTAGTTCATATAAACATACTGACTAGTACATATTAACATACTGACTAGTGTATACTGACTAGTCCATATTAACATACTGACTAGTCCATACTGACTAGTCCATATAAACATACTGACTAGTCCATACTGACTAGTGTATACTGACTAGTCCATATAAACATACTGACTAGTCCATACTGACTAGTCCATATTAACATACTGACTAGTCCATACTGACTAGTGTATACTGACTAGTCCATATTAACATACTGACTAGTCCATACTGACTAGTCCATACTGACTAGTCCATATAAACATACTGACTAGTCCATACTGACTAGTCCATATTAACATACTGACTAGTCCATACTGACTAGTCCATATTAACATACTGACTAGTGTATACTGACTAGTCCATATTAACATACTGACTAGTCCATACTGACTAGTCCATATTAACATACTGACTAGTCCATACTGACTAGTCCATATAAACATACTGACTAGTCCATATTAACATACTGACTAGTCCATATTAACATACTGACTAGTCCATACTGACTAGTCCATATTAACATACTGACTAGTCCATACTGACTAGTCCATATTAACATACTGACTAGTGTATACTGACTAGTCATATTAACATACTGACTAGTCCATACTGACTAGTCCATATTAACATACTGACTAGTCCATACTGACTAGTCCATATTAACATACTGACTAGTCCATACTGACTAGTCCATATAAACATACTGACTAGTCCATATTAACATACTGACTAGTCCATATAAACATACTGACTAGTGTATACTGACTAGTCCATATTAACATACTGACTAGTCCATACTGACTAGTCCATACTGACTAGTCCATATAAACATACTGACTAGTCCATATAAACATACTGACTAGTGTATACTGACTAGTCCATATTAACATACTGACTAGTCCATACTGACTAGTCCATACTGACTAGTCCATATAAACATACTGACTAGTCCATATAAACATACTGACTAGTGTATACTGACTAGTCCATATTAACATACTGACTAGTCCATATAAACATACTGACTAGTCCATACTGACTAGTCCATATTAACATACTGACTAGTCCATATAAACATACTGACTAGTCCATATTAACATACTGACTAGTCCATATAAACATACTGACTAGTCCATACTGACTAGTCCATATTAACATACTGACTAGTTCATATAAACATACTGACTAGTACATATTAACATACTGACTAGTGTATACTGACTAGTCCATATTAACATACTGACTAGTCCATACTGACTAGTCCATATAAACATACTGACTAGTCCATACTGACTAGTGTATACTGACTAGTCCATATTAACATACTGACTAGTCCATACTGACTAGTCCATACTGACTAGTCCATATAAACATACTGACTAGTCCATACTGACTAGTCCATATTAACATACTGACTAGTCCATACTGACTAGTCCATATTAACATACTGACTAGTGTATACTGACTAGTCCATATTAACATACTGACTAGTCCATACTGACTAGTCCATATTAACATACTGACTAGTCCATACTGACTAGTCCATATAAACATACTGACTAGTCCATATTAACATACTGACTAGTCCATATTAACATACTGACTAGTCCATATAAACATACTGACTAGTCCATACTGACTAGTCCATATTAACATACTGACTAGTCCATACTGACTAGTCCATATTAACATACTGACTAGTGTATACTGACTAGTCCATATTAACATACTGACTAGTCCATACTGACTAGTCCATATTAACATACTGACTAGTCCATACTGACTAGTCCATATAAACATACTGACTAGTCCATATTAACATACTGACTAGTGTATACTGACTAGTCCATATTAACATACTGACTAGTGTATACTGACTAGTCCATATTAACATACTGACTAGTCCATACTGACTAGTCCATATTAACATACTGACTAGTCCATACTGACTAGTCCATATAAACATACTGACTAGTCCATATTAACATACTGACTAGTCCATATAAACATACTGACTAATGTATACTGACTAGTCCATATAAACATACTGACTAGTGTATACTGACTAGTCCATATAAACATACTGACTAGTCCATGTTAACATACTGACTAGTCCATGTTAACATACTGACTAGTCCATATAAACATACTGACTAGTTCATACTGACTAGTCCATATTAACATACTGACTAGTCCATACTGACTAGTCCATGTTAACATACTGACTAGTCCATATTAACATACTGACTAGTCCATATAAACATACTGACTAGTCCATATTAACATACTGACTAGTCCATATTAACATACTGACTAGTCCATATTAACATACTGACTAGTCCATATTAACATACTGACTAGTCCATATTAACATACTGACTAGCTTATACAAGATGATCATATTAGCTTTTTTTTATTGAATCAGATGTTCTGTGTTGAGTTCCCCCTTTAGTCTCTGAAGATAAAGTCTGACTCAGAAAATCCAATGAAGATATCAAAGAGCCTGTGTCCCAAATAGAACCCTACATTCCTGTCCTACACTCTTAGAAAACAAGCTAGAACCTAAAAAACCCAGAAAAGGGCTATTGGGCTGTTCCTGTAGGAGAACCCTTTTTGGTTCCAGATTAAACCCTTTTGGGTTTCATGTAGAACCCTTTCCACAGAGGGTTCTACATGAAACACAAAGGGGTTCTACCTGGAACCAAAAAGAGTTCTACCTGGAATCAAAAAGCGTTCTCCTAAAGGGACAGCCCCCCAAAACTTTTGGAACCCTTTTTTCTAAGTGTGTAATCCCTATGGTCAAACGTAGTGCACTACATAGGAAATAGGGTGCTATTTGGGATGCAACCATGTAATTCTCATCTTGGGGGACAGTGACCCTGTGCAGCGCGTGTCACTGTTATCCCAGATGATATCACCGTGGCGTGAGTCAAATCACCCAGAACAACATCAGCACAATAGATTCACACACACACACACGCACAGACAGACGCACACACATGCGCACACACACACACACACACACACACACACACACACACACACACACACACAGACAGATGCACACACACAGACGCACACACATGCGCACACACACAGACAACATGACAGAAACACCAGAGCCATCATCATAACACAGACAGAAGCTTTGATCAGAATGAAGCTTCCTTTAATGAGAGAGAGAGAGATAAAGAGAGAGAGGAGAAAGAGAAAGAGAGAGAGGAGAGAAAGATATCAAATCATCATCATGTTTGCTTTGGCAATGCATGTGGTAACACGGTCCATGCCAATAAAGCCATTTGAATTTGAAAGAGAGGAGAAAAAGAGAGACCGAGAGACAAAGAGAGAGAGAGAGAGAGAGAGAGATGATGATGGAAAGAGTGAGAGTGTCAGCAACAACAGGGATAAGGTCAATTCACAGCTTGGATTGTAACTTCTGAACACAAACACACGGCATAGTCTAACAGAGACTGTAGACGGTACAGTAGGCATTAGACAGTAGGCAGTAGGCATTAAACAGTAGGCAGCAGATGGCAGTAGGCAGAAGACAGGAGGTAAGCAGTAGGCAGTAGGCAGCAGATGGCAGTAGGCAGAAGACAGTAGGAGGTAGGCAGTAGACAGTAGGCAGTAGGCAGTAGACAGTAGGCAGCAGATGGGAGAAGACAGTAGGCAGTAGGCTGGCAGTAGACTGGCAGTAGGCAGAAGACAGTAGGCAGAAGACAGTAGGCAGAAGACAGTAGGTAGTAGACAGTAGACAGTAGGCAGTAGGCAGTAGGCTGGCAGTAGACTGGCAGTAGGCAGAAGACAGTAGGCAGAAGACAGTAGGCAGAAGACAGTAGGCACTAGGCAGTAGACAGTAGGCAGTAGACAGTAGGCAGTAGGCAGTAGACAGTAGGCAGTAGGCAGAAGACAGTAGGCAGTAGGCTGGCAGTAGGCAGAAGACAGTAGGCAGTAGACAGTAGGCAGAAGACAGTAGACAGTAGGCAGTAGGCAGAAGACAGTAGGCAGAAGATAGTAGGCAGAAGACAGTAGGCAGAAGACAGTAGGCAGTAGGCTGGCAGTAGGCAGAAGACAGTAGACAGAAGACAGTAGACAGAAGACAGTAGGCAGAAGACAGTTGTAACGGTAGATTTCCTCCTCTTCGTCTGAAGAGGAGTAAGGATCGGACCAAGATGCGGCGTGGTAAGTGTTCATGACGATTTAAATAAGAAAAGCACCGACCACTATCAAATACAAAAACAATAAACGAATATGTGAAATAACCAAACCAAAACAGTACCGTGTGGCAACAAACACACACAGAAACAAACACCCACAAACCAACAGTGAAACCCAGGCTACCTAAATATGGTTCTCAATCAGGGACAACGATAGACAGCTGCCTCTGATTGAGAACCATATCAGGCCAAACACACAAATAGAAAAAAACATAGAAACACAAACATAGACTGCCCACCCCAACTCACGCCCTGACCATACTAAATAAAGACAAAACAAAGGAAAATAAAGGTCAGAACGTGACAGTACCCCCCCCCAAAGGTGCGGACTCCGGCCGCAAAACCTGAACCTATAGGGGAGGGTCTGGGTGGGCGTCTGTCCGCGGTGACGGCTCTGGAGCGGGACGTGGTCCCCACTTCACCATAGTTTTGGTGCGCCTCTTAGCCCGCCTCCGTGACCTCTTTAGAGCGGCGACCCTCGCCGCCGATCTTGGACTGGGGACCCACGCCACGGGTCCCAAATGGATGGTAGATTCCGGCAGCGCCGGACAGGCGGTAGACTCCGGCCGCTCCTGGCTGGCTTACAGCTCTGGCAGTTTCAGGCTGACTGACGGCTCTGGCAGCTCCTGGCTGACTGACGACTCTGGCAGCTCCTGGCTGACTGGCAGCTCTGGCAGCTCCTGGCTGACTGGCGGCTCTGGCACTCCTGGCTGACTGGCGGCTCTGGCAGCTCCTGGCTGACTGGCGGCTCAGGACAGACGGGAGACTCTGGCGGCTCAGGACAGTCGGGAGACTCTGGTGGCTCAGGACAGACGGGAGGCTCTGGCGGCTCAGGACAGACGGGAGGCTCTGGCAGCTCAGAACAGACGGGAGGCTCTGGCGTCTCAGGACAGACGGGAGGCTCTGGCGTCTCAGGACAGACGGGAGGCTCTGGCGGCTCAGGACAGACGGGAGACTCTGGTGGCTCAGGACAGTCGGGAGACTCTGGCGGCTCAGGACAGACGGGAGACTCTGGCGGCTCAGTAGGCAGTAGGCAGTAGACAGTAGACAGTAGACAGTAGACAGTAGGCAGTAGACATTAGGCAGTAGACAGTAGACAGTAGACAGTAGACATTAGGCAGTAGACAGTAGACATTAGGCAGTAGACATTAGACAGTAGACAGTAGACAGTAGACATTAGACAGTAGACAGTAGACAGTAGACATTAGACAGTAGACAGTAGACAGTAGACATTAGACAGTAGACAGTAGACAGTAGACAGTAGACAGTAGACACTAGGCAGTAGACAGTAGACATTAGACAGTAGGCAGTAGGCAGTAGGCAGTAGACATTAGGCAGTAGACATTAGACAGTAGACATTAGACAGTAGACATTAGACAGTAGACAGTAGACATTAGACATTAGACAGTAGACAGTAGACATTAGGCAGTAGACAGTAGACATTAGACATTAGACAGTAGACAGTAGGCAGTAGACAGTAGACATTAGGCAGTAGACAGTAGACAGTAGACAGTAGACAGTAGACATTAGGCAGTAGACAGTAGACAGTAGACATTAGACAGTAGACAGTAGACAGTAGACATTAGACAGTAGACATTAGACATTAGGCAGTAGACATTAGACAGTAGACAGTAGACATTAGGCAGTAGACAGTAGGCAGTAGACAGTAGACAGTAGACATTAGGCAGTAGACAGTAGACAGTAGGCAGTAGACAGTAGACATTAGGCAGTAGGCAGTAGACACTAGGCAGTAGACAGTAGACATTAGGCAGTAGGCAGTAGGCAATAGGCAGTAGACAGTAGACAGTAGACATTAGGCAGTAGGCAGTAGACACTAGGCAGTAGACATTAGGCAGTAGACATTAGGCAGTAGACAGTAGACAGTAGACATTAGGCAGTAGACAGTAGACAGTAGACAGTAGACAGTAGACATTAGGCAGTAGACAGTAGACATTAGGCAGTAGACATTAGGCAGTAGACAGTAGACATTAGGCAGTAGACATTAGGCAGTAGACAGTAGGCAGTAGACAGTAGACAGTAGACATTAGGCAGTAGACAGTAGACATTAGGCAGTAGACAGTAGACATTAGGCAGTAGACATTAGGCAGTAGACATTAGGCAGTAGACAGTAGACAGTAGACATTAGGCAGTAGGCAGTAGACAGTAGACATTAGGCAGTAGACATTAGGCAATAGACAGTAGGCAGTAGGCAGTAGACATTAGGCAGTAGGCAGTAGACATTAGGCAGTAGACATTAGGCAGTAGGCAATAGGCAGTAGACAGTAGACAGTAGGCAGTAGGCAGTAGCTAGTAGCTGGAAGGAGCAGAGCTCTCTCTCATCAGTAATGTCAGTTTGTTTGGCACCCAGACGTTGCTCCTCTTGTGACAGCAGAGCCAGGGTTGGGGACAGGGGACAGAGGGTGAGGTCTGGAGAGGATAGGACAGAGAAGGGAGGACAGGGGATGAGGTCGGGTCTGTGTTGAACCCAGGTCATAAGCCCACCAAGACTGTGTTAGCCTGCTGGGTGAAGCCTGGGCATTAGTTATGTGGTCATCATACAACCCCCAGACAACCTCCAATACAGCATCCATCAATCAGCCATAATAATGATCAATAACACTCAGGACCTGCTGGGAACCAGAGTACAGTAGTTGATGTTATGTTGTATCCAGATGTACAGGAAACATGTGCATAGCAGGAAGTACTTTGGGGGTACAGTGTTTGTTCCTGCTGCGTCATTCTGACCCCATCACAAGCGTTTTCCATCTTCTGACACGTCAACAATTATTATAATCGTTTTAATATATATACAGGATATACTCATTCAAGGGTTTTTTATTTTATTTTTTTACTATTTTCTACATAAAAATGTAGAATAATAGTGAAGACATCAAAACGATGAAAAAACACATATGGAATCCAATCATGTAGTAACCAAAAAAGTGTTAAACAAATCAAAATGGATTTTAGATTTTAGATTCTTCAAAGTAGCCTTTGTCTTGATGACAGCTTTGCACACTCTTGGCATTCTCTCAACCAGCTTCACCTGGAATGCTTTTCCAACAGTCTTGAAGGAGTTCCCACATATGCTGAGCACTTGTTGGCTGCTTTTCCTTCACTCTGCGGTCCAATTCATCCCAAACCATCTCAATTGGGTTGAGGTTGGGTGATTGTGGAAGTCATCTGATGCAGCAGTCCATCACTCTCCTTCTTAGTCAAATAGCCCTTACACAGCCTGGAGGTGTGTTGGGTCATTGTCCTGTTGAAAAACAAATGATAGTCCCACTAAGCGCAAACCAGATGGGATGGCGTATCGCTGCAGAATGCTGTGGTAGCCATGCTGGTGAGGTGTGCCTTGAATTCTAAATAAATCACTGACGGTGTCACCAGCAAAGCACCCCCACACTATAACACCTCCTCCTCCATGCTTCACAGTGGGAACCACACATGCGGAGATCATCCGTTCACCTACTCTGCCTCTCACAATGACACATCGGTTGGAACCAAAAATCTCAAATTTGGACTCATCAGACTAAAGGACAGATTTTCACTGGTCGAATGTCCATTGCTCGTGTTTCTTGACCCAAGCAAGTCTCTTCTTCTTATTGGTGTCCTTTAGTAGTGGCTGGTTACTCTAATGAACTTATCCTACAGCAGAGGTAACTCTGGGTCTTCCTTTCCTGTGATGGTCCTCATGAGAGACAGTTTCATCACAGCGCTTGATGGGTTTTGCGACTAGACTTGAAGAAACTTTAAAAGTTCTTGACATTTCTCGTATTGACTGACCTTCATGTCTTAATTAAAGTAATGATGGACTGTCGTTTCTCTTTGCTTATTTGAGCTGTTCTTGCCATAATATGAACTTGGTCTTTTACCAAATGTATACCCCACCTACCTTATCACAACACAACCGATTGGCTCAAACGCATTAAGAAGGAAAGAAATTCCACAAATGAACTTTTAATGAGGCACACCCTCTAATTGAAATGCATTCCAGGTGACTACCTCATTAAGCTGGTTGAGAGAATGCCAAGAGTGTGCAAAGCTGTCATCAAGGCAAAGGGTGGCTACTTTGAAGAATCTCAAATATTAATTATATTTAGATTTGTTTAACACTTTGTTGGTTACTACATGATTCCATATGTGTTATTTCATAGTTTTGATGTCTGTATTCTACTATGTAAAAAAATGTAAAAATAAAGAAAAACCCTTGAATGAGTAGGTGTGTCCAAACTTTTGACTGGTACTGTATATATATTTTATAAATCACAGGGTGTTGCAGCACCCTACTTCCCACAGCTATTCATCTGTGTAATAGTTAATGTACTGTAAGTCCTATGGTCTTAACATGAAGGAGTTATTCACTAGTCTCCACAATCATCAGAGAGGCTGTGAGATTTACTGTAAACGTGCCAACGCCTCCGTACAGAGTTACCATGACGACCGCAGAGGTCCTGCTCCCAACAGGAAGTGTTGTGCTGCGAGGAGTTAATGAGAGCTTCCGTGTTGCCAGAGGGAATTGGGAAAGACCCTTTGTCCCTGCTGCGTCATTCCGACCACATCACAGGGGTTTTCCATCTTCTGACACGTCAACAATTCTTTTTAAGGATCTTATTATGTTAACAGTCATTATGTCCCAGATAACCAGAGCAGTGTTATATTTGTTCTATTTTTCCGGCTGCGGATATGTTTTTATGTTTTCCTCTCTTTGTGTGTGTGTGTGTGTGTGTGTGTAATAGCGTGATAGTTGTCGCAGGTGTTGTGTTTTCACACACACACACACACACACACACACACACACACACACACACACACACACACACACACACACACACACACACACACACACACACACACACACACACACACACACACACACACACACACACACACACGTCTGACAAGGCTGGAGTCTGGATTATGGTGAGATATAAAACTTGTAGTGACAGCAGTCAGACAGAGAAAAGGAACTGCATGGAGTCTTTGTTGTCCTAAATCTCTGGGCTTGGTCTCACGCAGCTCTCTGACTGTTTGGCTAGACTCCAGATCAGTGAACAATGGCAGTGCGTGCTGCTGGTGAGTGTTTTGGAGCCAGCAACACTGCTCACAGGTCAGTTCTTAAGTTATGGATTGCATTTCAAATGGCACCCTATTCCCTACATAGTGCACTACTTTTGACCAGGGTCCATCAGGAGCCCCATAGGATTCTGGTCAAAAGTAGTGCACTATGTAGGGAATAGGGGGCCATTTGGGAAGCAGATTTGGTCAGGGCTGATGTTCAGCAAACTGGTCACCTCCCTGTTCTGTCAATGCAGAGGGCCCCAGCGGGCTGATACACTGAACAAACACAGACCCCCTTGTTGGTTTTGGCAGATCATCAAGGGGCTCCACCCCTCCTCTCCTTCTTCCCTCCTCTCCTTCTTCCCTTCTCTTGTTCTTCCCTCCTCTTGTTCTTTCCTCCTCTTGTTCTTTCCTCCTCTCGTTCTTCCCTTCTCATGTTCATCCCCTCTCTCGTTCTTCCCTCCTCTCGTTCTTCCCTCCTCTCGTTCATCCCTCCTCTCGTTCTTCCCTCCTCTCGTTCTTCCCTCCTCTCGTTCTTCCCTCCTCTCGTTCTTCCCTCCTCTCGTTCTTCCCTCCTCTTGTTCTTCCCTCCTCTCGTTCTTCCCTCCTCTCGTTCTTCCCTCCTCTCGTTCATCCCTCCTCTCGTTCATCCCTCCTCTCGTTCATCCCTCCTCTCGTTCATCCCTCCTCTCGTTCATCCCTCCTCTCGTTCATCCCTCCTATCGTTCTTCCCTTTTCTCTGTTGCTTTCCTTTGTGAAACCCTCATCACCGGCAGGCAACAACAGCCCTGTTTTAAAAGTGATTGTAAAAATGGATAGTTCAAGGATAGTTATATTGCATACAGTAGGCTGGACACATGATATTTTTAACAATGCTTTTTATGATAAAAACTAGTTAATCATCGCCGTGGAGCCCAGTTTCATAATATCACCATATGTCCCAGCTGCCTGCCATAGTTTTGAAGTAATCACAAAAAACAGGCCTTATTTTAGGGCATTTTGCACCCTGCCAGCTCCTAGTAGTTCTATTGAGCAACGTGGCACCAACTCGCCTTCCGAACGTTCTATTCCCAGGTTATTGTTCCGCGTCACAATGCCTGCTTTGTTATTGTTGGCAAAGAGACCTGCCCACGTTGTTTGTAGTTCAAATGTAATCAACAAAACATTCCTCATGGAACTCTGTGGTCGTCCCATTGTTTACTATAGGGATATATAGGTATGTCTGTCTATCTTTTTTTATACATTGGATACCATTTTAATCGTGTGAATCTCCTCCTTCTAATTATGTAAGGCTGGGCAGTGTATTCCGTTGTCATCAAACTCCAGCCCCAAAATACCTTTTTCCCTTGGAACACTGAGCTCCCCCTATTGTTTTCCTATGGAGAGGCATGCTGGTATATTTCACCAAATATCTCGCAATGTGTGTATTTAGATTTCTTTCCCCATTTTACACCATTTTACACCATTTTAATCATGATAATTTCCTCTTTCTAATTATGTAAGGCTGGGCAGTGTATTCCGTAGACCAGAAATAGAAAAGCAACATTTTCTCCCGACTTCCTCGTTATGCAGACATGAGCACACTGGGCACCATCGAGGTGCGGATGTTTGCTTTCTACACCAGTTGTTATTTTTCTGTTTCACCAGAACAGATTGTTTTGGTGCCATTTAGGTGAAATGGAATTCTAAGCATCAACTTGTTAGCCAACGTTCGTGAAGATAACCAAGAATTTACAACTTTCAGATGAGACTGAATAAAGTGATGATTAAATATTGACTGCTACTGATGTAATAGATTACTAGGTCTTTAAGAGTTTATTCGGAAGATAACAGCTCTATAAATATTATTTAGTGGTGCCCCGACTCTCTAGTTAATTACATTTACATGATTAGCTCAATCAGGTAATATTAATTACAGAGAAAGGATTTTATAGAATAACATGTCATATCACTTAATCTGGCATAGCCAAAGACACGACACACTTGTGTGCATACAGTTTGTATGTGCAATCATAATATGATTGTGTGTGTGTGTGTGTGTGTGTGTGTGTGTGTGTGTGTGTGTGTGTGTGTGTGTGTGTGTGTGTGTGTGTGTGTGTGTGTGTGTGTGTGTGTGTGTGTGTGTGTGTGTGTGTGTGTGTGTGTGTGTGTGTGTGCTGCCTTATCATCTTGCTGCTCAGAGCAGTCCTACTGTCCAAGCAGCAATTTAGCACCTTGCCAGAACTCAACATATTGTACCAAGGTCCTGCCAGGACAACATATTGTACAAAGGTCCTGCCAGAACAACATATTGTACCAAGGTCCTGCCAGGACAACATATTGTAGCAAGGTCCTGCCAGGACAACATATTTTACCAAGGTCCTGTCAGAACTCAACATATTGTACCAAGGTCCTGCCAGGACAACATATTGTACCAAGGTCCTGTCAGGACAACATAATGTACCAAGGTCCTGCCAGGACAACATATTGTACCAAGGTCCTGTAGGGCAACATATTTTACCAAGGTCCTGTCAGGACAACATATTGTACCAAGGTCCTGCCAGAACAACATATTGTACCAAGGTCCTGCCAGGACAACATATTGTACCAAGGTCCTGCCAGAACAACATATTGTACCAAGGTCCTGCCAGGACAACATATTGTACCAAGGTCCTGCCAGGACAACATATTTTATAGCCTGCCCTACATGCAAGTACTTACAGGTTTACACACATGAGGTCCTAGATGTTAGTAAGCGGTTCTGGCCGGTTCCATTCCTGTTCATTCAAAGTAAAATAGACATTGTTTCAATAGAACACATGAGGTCACAGATGACTTCTTTTACTTCCTGACTCCAGATGGGCTAACACACGTAGCAGGGCTGGAGCAGGGCTGGGGGGATTGAACAGGGCTGGAGCAGGGCTGGGGGGATTGGACAGGGCTGGAGCAGGGCTGGGGGGATTGGACAGGGATATCCACCCATTGATTAGGAGGTGTTGACATGGGAACAGGTCTGTGTTTTAACCTAGCTAAACATCATCATGACTCATAAGGAGTGTGTGTGTGTGTGTGTGTGTGTGTGTGTGTGTGTGTGTGTGTGTGTGTGTGTGTGTGTGTGTGTGTGTGTGTGTGTGTGTGTGTGTGTGTGTGTGTGTGTGTGTGTGTGTGTGTGTGTGTGTGTGTGTGTGTGTGTGTGTGTGTGTGTGTGTGTGTGTGCGTGTGTGCGTGTGTGCGTGCGTGTGTTTATCTGTGTGCTCAGTCTCAGAGCTCTCTCTGGCACAGCTAGGCTTCCAGCATAGTTTGTCCATAAACAGGCATGATATGCATCACCATCCTCATCATCAGGAGACCCAGACGTTGCTATTCTCTGTAATCATCCCTTATGTCTCACTCACTTGTTTATGGCCTCTTTATGTGGTCTTTATTTTCATCGGTGCCCTTCAATAACTGGACAAAAGACACAATAGTTTTTAGATGTGTAATGTTGGACACTCAGTTGTTTGTTGTGGACAGGAATGTGGACAGTTGTTTGTTGTGGACAGGAATGTGGACAGTTGTTTGTTGTGGACAGGAATGTGGACAGTTGTTTGTTGTGGACAGGAATGTGGACAGTTGTTTGTTGTGGACAGGAATGTGGACAGTTGTTTGTGGTTGACAGGAATGTGGACAGTTGTTTGTTGTGGACAGGAATGTGGACAGTTGTTTGTTGTGGACAGGAATGTGGACAGTTGTTTGTTGTGGACGGGAATGTGGACAGTTGTTTGTTGTGGACGGGAATGTGGACAGTTGTTTGTTGTGGACAGGAATGTGGACAGTTGTTTGTTGTGGACAGGAATGTGGACAGTTGTTTGTTGTTGACAGGAATGTGAGAAATTAAATGGTTCAGCAGCAACACGAACACACAGAGATGCAGCTGAGTCCCTGATAAGAGCATTGGAAGACAACATGAACACACAGAGATGCAGCTGAGTCCCTGACAAGAGCACTGGAAGACAACATGAACACACAGAGATGCAGCTGAGTCCCTGACAAGAACACTGGGAGACAACATGAACACACAGAGATGCAGCTGAGTCCCTGACAAGAGCACTGGGAGACAACATGAACACACAGAGATGCAGCTGAGTCCCTGACAAGAGCACTGGGAGACAACATGAACACACAGAGATGCAGCTGAGTCCCTGACAAGAGCACTGGGAGACAACATGAACACACAGAGATGCAGCTGAGTCCCTGACAAGAGCACTGGGAGACAACATGAACACACAGAGATGCAGCTGAGTCCCTGACAAGAGCACTGGGAGACAACATGAACACACAGAGATGCAGCTGAGTCCCTGACAAGAGCACTGGGAGACAACATGAACACACAGAGATGCAGCTGAGTCCCTGACAAGAGCACTGGGAGACAACATGAACACACAGAGATGCAGCTGAGTCCCTGACAAGAGCACTGGGAGACAACATGAACACACAGAGATGCAGCTGAGTCCCTGACAAGAGCACTGGAAGACAACATGAACATACAGAGATGCAGCTGAGTCCCTTGGGTTCCTGATCTCCCCTGGGTTCAGCTGTTGTACTGTCTGTTTAAATGATCTGATGTGATCTACCCTATGTTCAGCTGTTGTACTGTCTGTTTAAATGATCTGATGTGATCTCCCCTGGGTTCAGCTGTTGTCCTGTCTGTTTAAATGATCTGATGTGATCTACCCTGGGTTCAGCTGTTGTCCTGTCAGTTTAAATGATCTGATGTGATCTCCCCTGGGTTCAGCTGCTGTCCTATCTGTTTAAATGATCTGATGTGATCTCCCCTGGGGTCAGCTGTTGTCCTGTCTGTTTAAATGATCTGATGTGATCTCTCCTGGGTTCAGCTGTTGTCCTGTCTGTTTAAATGATCTGAAGTGATCTCCCCTGGGTTCAGCTGTTGTCCTGTCTGTTTAAATGATCTGATGTGATCTCCCCAGCTGTTGTCCTGTCTGTTTAAATGATCTGATGTGATCTCCCCTGGGTTCAGCTGTTGTCCTGTCTGTTTTAATTAAGACGTGGGAAGTAAGCCCATTAGCAGGAACTCCCTGATACACTGGATGGAGGAAGGGGACAGGGAGGAGGAGGAGAGGAGGAGGAGGAAAGGAAAGGAGGCCAAGCTCATCCCTCACAGGGAACAGAAAAGTGAGGATGAAGGAGGTATAGTTGGATGGCTGGATGGACTGGTCCAGATTAGAATATGTGGAGCATAGATTTGGCTGAGGAAGACATTTCAGCCAGTCCAAGGCAGAACACATAATGTAGCACCACGGTACAGTAGCTGTATGAGCTATCAGCATGCATTTGTGTGTGTACAGTATGTGCAATCCTAATATGAGTGTGTGTGTGTGTGTGTGTGTGTGTGTGTGTGTGTGTGTGTGTGTGTGTGTGTGTGTGTGTGTGTGTGTGTGTGTGTGTGTGTGTGTGTGTGTGTGTGTGTGTGTGTGTGTGTGTGTGTTGATAGGTAGGTTGAGGACTAGAGCCGGGGCCACAGACAGGAAAGGTGTTGTCTGTTTGGAAGTGTGTATCCGTCAGGGTGTTCTGTATATCCCACCATCAGGATCTCAGGAAGTCTATCTCCATGTGGAACTGGAAGTGTGTGTTTCTGTAACTGACACTACATCCCAAATGGCATCCTATTCCCTATATAGTGCACTACTTTTTACCAGAGCCCTGTGACCGTGGTCTAAAGTAGTGCACTATACAGGGAATCGGGTGTCATTTGGAACGCAGATTCTGACACTGTAGTAACCAGGGGGAGTGTTGAGGCACACCGTTAGGGAACTCTGGGAACAGGGAGCGGCTCCTTTTGGACCCCGACTCCGGTCCCTGGCACTAGGCTCTCAGATCTGTGAGACTACAGGGACCTGACACACACACACATCTCTGAGTGATACTACAGTGACCTGACAGCTCATGGATCTGTAACAGCTGTTCTCAGAACTGTGTTCACAACACCAATTGAACACAGATGATACTGTATTATGATTGGGAAGATAACGTGTTGGCTTGATACACCGTTGGTTCTGTTTCATATCAGGCCATTTCTTCAGAACTTGGAACTTGGAATCCATGGAATGGAACACAGTGTGTTCATTACTGTAATAAATGATGAGCCCAAGCTTCCAACATGGTATCCTCTGATTGAATGACAGTTGTTTGTCTACTGATGTCAAAAGAATCCCTATAAGAACTTCTTCCCAGCGTTCTACCCTAAAGGTCAAAGCAAGGAGAAATATGTCAGAGTGGAGCTTTTAGAAGCTTTGAGAACTTAAGCTGAGACAAGCAGCCTTTTATAAACTGAGACAAGAAGTTGTTGTTGGGAAAGATGCCAAAGTAGAGCTTTATAAAGTTGAGACAATAGTTTGTTGTTATTCTTTTAATGTTTAGAGGAGAAGTGCATCAGTGATTGGTGTTTGCATAGTGCAGAGTGATTTGCTGTTACACTTAGTGCAGTTTACAGTCTGTCACATTCTTTACAGTCTGTCATATTCTTTACAGTCTGTCATATTGTTTACATTATATCATATTGTTTACATTATATCATATTGTTTACTGTCTGCCATGTTCTTACAGTCTATCATATTGTTTACTGTCTGCCATATTGTTTACAGTCTATCATATTGTTTACTGTCTGTCATATTGTTTACAGTCTGTCATATTGTTTACATTATATCATATTGTTTACTGTCTGCCATATTGTTTACAGTCTATCATATTGTTTACTGTCTGCCATATTGTTTACAGTCTATCATATTGTTTACTGTCTGTCATATTGTTTACAGTCTGTCATATTGTTTACATTATATCATATTGTTTACTGTCTGCCATATTGTTTACAGTCTATCATATTGTTTACTGTCTGCCATATTGTTTACAGTCTGTCATATTGTTTACAGTCTGTCATATTGTTTACTGTCTCTCATATTGTTTACAATCTGTCATATTGTTTACAATCTGTCATTGTTTACAGTCTGTCATATTGTTTACATTATGTCGTATTGTTTACTGTCTGCCATATTGTTTACAGTCTGTCATATTGTTTACTGTCTGCCATATTGTTTACAGTCTGTCATATTGTTTACTGTCTGCCATATTGTTTACAGTCTGTCATATTGTTTACTGTCTGTCATATTGTTTACTGTCTGCCATATTGTTTACAGTCTGTCATATTGTTTACAGTCTGTCATATTGTTTACATTATATCATATTGTTTACTGTCTGTCATATTGTTTACTGTCTGTCATATTGTTTACAGTCTGTCATATTGTTTACATTGTATGTTATTGTGTCTGTGTCACGTCGTGCTCAGCTCTAGTCAAGTGGGTTAGAAGGATGCCTCTGACCCCTGCTGCTTGAGTAACTGACCGGGTATCGAACCCGGTTCATCAGCATCCCACAAAACTATCTCCACCCACTGAGCTAAAGCCTAGGAATCATCTCAGGTGGTTAACACAAGTCTTTAGGACTCATCCTGCGAGAGTGGGTTCACCAAACCACTTCCGTTACCCTTGGTCATGTCCAGGGCAGGGTAGGACAGGGGTGGAAGGATGCTGGTGGGCTGATGGTGGGTGTTGTATGGTGTGTGTGTAGTGAATTGTGTGTTCTGCTTTGGTTGTGGTGAAACATCTGGAGTCACTAATAAACTAACAGATGAACAAAGTCTGTCATATTCTTTACTGCCAAAGTCTGTACTGCCAGTAAAGCTGGGATATCGATTTGATCTGCTGCCCTGGGAAACTGGAACTGCACACACACCTCTCTCTCTCTTTCTCTCTCTCGTAACTCCCTCCCACCTCCCCCTCTTATATCCCTCCTGTCTCGCCCTCATAACCTCCTTCTCTATCACCCATATTCTCCCTGCTCCTCCTCTCTGGCCCTCATACTCCCTTACTTTCTGAGGGTAGTGACCCGATGCAATGAGAGAGAGAGAGAGAGAGAGAGAGAGAGAGAGAGAGAGAGAGAGAGAGAGAGAGAGAGAGAGAGAGAGTGAACCCTACTGCCAGACTCTGAGGGTAGCGGGAGAGAGTGAGAGAGAGAGAGGGAGAGAGAGCCCGAGAGAGGGAGAGAGTGAGAGAGAGAGAGGGAGAGAGAGCCCTAGAGAGAGAGAGAGAGAGAGAGAGAGAGAGAGAGAGAGAGAGAGAGAGAGAGAACCCTACTGCCAGACTTTTCCTGACTTGTCAATAATTGTTGTATTTGGCCATGTAGGGTAACTGTCATTGTCTATACAAAGTCACTGGAGAGTTAGTGGAGAGTGTTCATATGGTGTGTTTTCAGTGTGACTTCATATGGTGTGTTTTCAGTGTGACTTCATATGGTGTGTTTCCAGTGTGACTTCATATGGTGTGTTTCCAGTGTGACTTCATATGGTGTGTTTTCAGTGTGACTTCATATGGTGTGTTTCCAGTGTGACTTCATATGGTGTGTTGTCAGTGTGACTTCATATGGTGTGTTGTCAGTGTGACTTCATATGGTGTGTTTCCAGTGTGACTTCATATGGTGTGTTGTCAGTGTGACTTCATATGGTGTGTTTTCAGTGTGCTTTGGTGTGTTTTCAGTGTGACTTCGTATGGTGTGTTTCCAGTGTGACTTCATATGGTGTGTTGTCAGTGTGACTTCATATGGTGTGTTTTCAGTGTGACTTCATATGGTGTGTTTTCAGTGTGACTTCGTATGGTGTTTTTCCAGTGTGACTTCATATGGTGTGTTTCCAGTGTGACTTCATATGGTGTGTTTCCAGTGTGACTTCATATGGTGTGTTTCCAGTGTGACTTCATATGGTGTGTTGTCAGTGTGACTTCATATGGTGTGTTGTCAGTGTGACTTCATATGGTGTGTTTCCTGTGTGACTTCATATGGTGTGTTGTCAGTGTGACTTCATATGGTGTGTTTCCAGTGTGACTTCATATGGTGTGTTTCCAGTGTGACTTCATATTGCGGTTGTCTGTGTTTATTCACCAGCCAGGGCATAACGAGGTGGCTTAATTGGAACGTCCTCCTTATTCTGATGACACTCGCCCGCGCACGCACGCACTCACTCACCAACTCACACCTCCTGATTCAGGAGGGCTAAAGTTATTCCACTAATGATATACTGTATCCTTATACTGTTCCTCATATAGGGTGTAGAGATTTGAGCATCTGGGAAATATGATATATACAATGTATAGCATACATCACCTCCCAAGCCACTTTAGGAGCAGAGGGCTGCCTTCAACAACATTTCAGATGGCTGCCTTCAACAGGGTTTCAGAGGGCTGCCTTCAACAGGGTTTCAGAGGGCTGCCTTCAACAATGTTTCAGAGGGCTGCCTTCAACAACGTTTCAGAGGACTGCCTTCAACAGGGTTTCAGAGGGCTGCCTTCAACAGGGTTTCAGAGGACTGCCTTCAACAACATTTCAGATGGCTGCCTTCAACAGGGTTTCAGAGGGCTGCCTTCAACAGGGTTTCAGAGGGCTGCCTTCAACAATGTTTCAGAGGGCTGCCTTCAACAGGGTTTCAGAGGGCTGCCTTCAACAGGGTTTCAGAGGGCTGCCTTCAACAACGTTTCAGAGGGCTGCCTTCAACGGGGTTTCAGAGGGCTGCCTTCAACGGGGTTTCAGAGGGCTGCATTCAACAGGGTTTCAGAGGGCTGCCTTCAACAGGGTTTCAGAGGGCTGCATTCAACAGGGTTTCAGAGGGCTGCATTCAACAGGGTTTCAGAGGGCTGCATTGAACAGGGTTTCAGAGGGCTGCCTTCAACAGGGTTTCAGAGGGCTGCCTTCAACAACGTTTCAGAGGGCTGCCTTCAACAGGGTTTCAGAGGGCTGCCTTCAACAGGGTTTCAGAGGGCTGTTACAGTGCAGTCAGGATAACAGGTCCATGGGTCTAAGACAGGACTGGATCGTATGAGTAATGATTGGGATTTATTGGTCTCAGAGCACACAGGAGAAGAGATCAGTGATTTAAGAGGGGGGAGAAGGTGGTTATCCCCATGTCTCATACAGATCTAGGATCTTCATTTGAGCCAGTTTGCTACAGCAGGAAAACAATCCTGCAGCAACATGAAATCTGAATTAGTATATAGATGATAATTCATGGGTGTTTTTGTGAGGGTTAGTACATTTTTTCATTAGGGCGAATCAAGTCTGAAATGTCAAAGTGGAAATGACAAACTTTATAAGACTTTTTAACACTCAAATACACTAGAAGTTCCTGCAATGCAGGAAAATTCTCAGCAACAAAATAGTGATAAAATGAAGATCCTACATCTGTAGATAGGGCGCGGCTGTGCGGATGCCCTCTGCTCCAGGCTGTCCAACCTAATGTGTTTGTATATCTGTCAGTGTGTATCGGAGCTGTTGGGGAAAAAAGCAGAACACACATTTCCATCCCGTATGAACTAATAAAGTATATGGTATGTCTCAGTGTAGCTAGCTATAGTTGTGTTGAGAGTCATAGGTCTGGATGTCTCAGTGTAGCTAGCTATAGTTGTGGTGAGAGTCATAGGTCTGGATGTCTCAGTGTAGCTAGCTATAGTTGTGTTGAGAGTCATAGGTCTGGATGTCTCAGTGTAGCTAGCTATAGTTGTGGTGAGAGTCATAGGTCTGGATGTCTCAGTGTAGCTAGCTGTAGTCGTGGTGAGAGTCATAGGTCTGGATGTCTCAGTGTAGCTAGCTATAGTTGTGGTGAGAGTCATAGGTCTGGATGTCTCAGTGTAGCTAGCTGTAGTCGTGGTGAGAGTCATAGGTCTGGATGTCTCAGTGTAGCTAGCTGTAGTCGTGGTGAGAGTCATAGGTCTGGATGTCTCAGTGTAGCTAGCTATAGTCGTGGTGAGAGTCATAGGTCTGGATGTCTCAGTGTAGCTAGCTATAGTCGTGGTGAGAGTCATAGGTCTGGATGTATCAGTGTAGCTGTAGTCGTGGTGAGAGTCATCGGTCTGGATGTCTCAGTGTAGCTAGCTATAGTTGTGGTGAGAGTCATAGGTCTGGATGTCTCAGTGTAGCTAGCTGTAGTCGTGGTGAGAGTCATAGGTCTGGATGTCTCAGTGTAGCTAGCTATAGTTGTGGTGAGAGACATAGGTCTGGATGTCTCAGTGTAGCTAGCTGTAGTTGTGGTGAGAGTCATCGGTCTGGATGTCTCAGTGTAGCTAGCTGTAGTTGTGGTGAGAGTCATAGGTCTGGATGTCTCAGTGTAGCTAGCTGTAGTCGTGGTGAGAGTCATCGGTCTGGATGTCTCAGTGTAGCTAGCTATAGTTGTGGTGAGAGTCATCGGTCTGGATGTCTCAGTGTAGCTAGCTGTAGTTGTGGTGAGAGTCATCGGTCTGGATGTCTCAGTGTAGCTAGCTGTAGTCATGGTGAGAGTCATCGGTCTGGATGTCTCAGTGTAGCTAGCTGTAGTCATGGTGAGAGTCATAGGTCTGGATGTCTCAGTGTAGCTGTAGTCATGGTGAGAGTCATAGGTCTGGATGTCTCAGTGTAGCTGTAGTCATGGTGAGAGTCATAGGTCTGGATGTATCAGTGTAGCTGTAGTCATGGTGAGAGTCATAGGTCTGGATGTATCAGTGTAGCTGTAGTCATGGTGAGAGTCATAGGTCTGGATGTATCAGTGTAGCTGTAGTTGTGGTGAGAGTCATAGGTCTGGATGTATCAGTGTAGCTGTAGTTGTGGTGAGAGCCATAGGTCTGGATGTATCAGTGTAGCTGTAGTTGTGGTGAGAGTCATAGGTCTGGATGTCTCAGTGTAGCTAGCTGTAGTCGTGGTGAGAGCCATAGGTCTGGATGTATCAGTGTAGCTATAGTCATGGTGAGAGCCATAGGTCTGGATGTCTCAGTGTAGCTATAGTCATGGTGAGAGACATAGGTCTGGATGTATCAGTGTAGCTATAGTCATGGTGAGAGACATAGGTCTGGATGTCTCAGTGTAGCTGTAGTCATGGTGAGAGTCATAGGTCTGGATGTCTCAGTGTAGCTAGCTGTAGTCATGGTGAGAGTCATAGGTCTGGATGTCTCAGTGTAGCTGTAGTCATGGTGAGAGTCATAGGTCTGGATGTCTCAGTGTAGCTAGCTATAGTCGTGGTGAGAGCCATAGGTCTGGATGTCTCAGTGTAGCTGTAGTCATGGTGAGAGTCATAGGTCTGGATGTATCAGTGTAGCTATAGTCATGGTGAGAGTCATAGGTCTGGATGTCTCAGTGTAGCTAGCTGTAGTTGTGGTGAGAGTCATCGGTCTGGGACCAGAGACACATGTTTCAGGGAGGATGTCCATCTTGTTCTAATAATTCTAGGGGAGGAGGCAGGAAGCAAACACGTGTACGCAATCAATCAACTACACAGACCACAAGCGCACACATCATTTCTGTTTATTTACATACTTTAGGGTCCACACAACTCCTGGTACAGAGGCAAGAAAAAGTATGTGAACCCTTTGGAATTACCTGGATTTCTGCATAAATTGGTCATAAAATGTGATCTGATCTTTATCTAGGTCACAACAACAGACAAACCCAGTCTGCTTAAACTCATAAAACACAAACAATGATACGTTTTCATGTCTTTATTGAACACATCGTGTGAACAGTCACAGTGCATGGTGGGAAAAGTATGTGAACCCTTGGATTTAATATCTGGTTGACCCTCCTTTGGCAGCAATAACCTCAACCAAATGTTTTCTGTAGTTGAGGATCAGACCTGCACAACGGTCAGGAGGAATTTTGGACCATTCCTCTTTACAAAACTGTTTCAGTTCAGCAAAATTCTTGGGATGTCTGGTGTGAACCGCTCTCTTGAGGTCATGCCACAGCATCTCAATCGGGTTGAGGTCAGGACTCTGATGGGCCACTCCAGAAGGCGTATTTTATTCTGTTGAAGCCATTCTGTTGTTGATTTACTTCTGTGTTTTGGGTCGTTGTCCTGTTGCATCACTCAACTTCTGTTGAGCTTCAATTGTCGGACAGATAGCCTTATATTCTCCTGATAAACTTGGGAATACATTTTCCCGTCGATGATAGCAAGCTGTCCAGGCCCTGAGACAGCAAAGCAGCCCATAACCATGATGCTCCCTCCACCAAACTTTACAGTTGGGATGAGGTTTTGATGTTGGTGTGCTGTGCCTTTTTTTCTCCACACATAGTGTTGTGTGTTCCTTCCAAACAACTCAACTGTAGTTTAATCTGTCCACAGAATATTTTGCCAGAAGCGCTGTGGAACATCCAGATGCTCTTTTGCGAACTTCAGATGTGCGGCAATGTGTTTTTTTGGACAGCAGTGGCTATTTCCGTTGTGTCCTCCCATGAACACCATCTTGTTTAGTGTTTTACGTATCATAGACTCGTCAACAGAGATATTAGCATGTTCCAGAGATTTCTGTAAGTCTTTAGCTGACACTCTAGGATTCTTCTTAACCTCATTGAGCATTCTGCTCTGTGCTCTTGCAGTCATCTTTGCAGGACGACCTCTCCTGTAGCAACAAGGCTGAACTTTCTCCATTTATAGACAATTTGTCTTATTGTGAACTGATGAACATCAAGGCTTTTAGAGATACTTTTGGAACCCTTTCCAGCTTTATGCAAGTCAACAATTAGGTCTTCTGAGATCTCTCTTGTTCGAGACATGGTTCCCATCAGGCAATGCCTCTTGTGAATCGCAAACTCACATTTTGTGAGTGTTTTTATAGGGCGAGGCAGCTCTAACCAACATCTCCAAACTCGTCTCATTGACTGGACTCCAGGTTAGCTGACTCCTGACTCTCTGACTTTTTTGGAGATGTCATTTACCTGGGGGTTCACATACCTTTTCCAACCTACACTGTGAATGTTTAAATGATGTAATCAATATAGACAAGACAGTAGGCTCTACAATACACAGTGTGTTATTAGTTTAAGCACACTATTATTTTATTAGGCAAGTCAGTTAAGAACAAATTCTTATTTTCAATGACAGCCTAGGAACAGTGGGTTAACTGCCTGTTCATGGGCAGAATTACATATTTGTCCCTTGTCAGCTCGGGGGTTTGAACTTGCAACCTTCCAGTTACTAGTCCAACACTCTAACCACTAGGCTACCACTGTGTTATCTGTTGTTGTGACTAAGATGAAGATCAGATCTAATTTTGTTCAGAAATCCAGATAATTCCAAAGGGTTCACATACTTTCTCTTGCCACTGTATGTGTACAGATAAGTGTCAGTGTGAGAGGACGGGGAAAGAAGACACTGATACAGAGAGTCCACTAACTAACAAGCTAAAATAACCTCTTCTTGAACTTCAGCAGAACATCCATCATAGCTTGTATCCCAAATGGCACCCTATTCCCTTTATAGTGCACTACTTTTGACCAGAGCCCATAGAGCATAGTGCACTACTTTTGACCTTCTGCTCTATCCCGCCCCCTAGTGTTTGTTATACGTCATCACAGACTAGTTGGCCAGTTCGTGCACTGGAGAGAATGGGGACTAGGTAAGAGATGAGTCCACAGCCAATGGGTCATTTTGTTGAGCGACAGGATTGGTCAAGCTGTTTTACGATCAATCAAAGGTGACAAAACACACAGCAACACACACACACAGCAACACACACACACAGCAACACACACACACACACACACACACACACACACACACACACACACACACACACACACACACACGATCGGGGTGAAAAAATACAGAAGAGCAGAAACAAACACTCATGAAGGCTACAGGTGTTGTACACAACACGATAATTAACACACACACTCAATTAGCCTACAAGCACAAACATATTCAAGTATTATCCTTCACAGACTGGTGTTTATTTATAGGATTAAGTCTAAGATTTGTAGTCTTCTGAGGATTGTTCAGGGTTGGAGTCAATTCTATTTAAATTCCAGTCAATTCAGGAAGTACACTGAAATTCCAACTCCAATTATCTACGATGCTTTTCAATGAGGAAAATTGGAATTTGATTTACTTTCCGAAATTGACTGGAATTGAAATGTAATTGAAATGGAATTGACTGGTATTTAAATGGGATTGAAATGGAATTGACTGGTATTTAAATGGAATTGAAAGGAAATTGACTGGAATTGAAATGGAATTGACTGGAATTGAAATGGAATTGAAAGGAAATTGAATTGACTGGAATTGAAAGGAAATTGAATTGACTGGAATTGAAATGGAATTGACATGGAATTGACATGGAATTGACATGGAATTGAAATGGAATTGACTGGAATTGAAATGGAATTGACCCCAGCTCTGTTGCGGTTACACATCATGTGTTCTACCAGACTGGTCTCAGAACATATTTTATATTTTGCTAAAATCCGTGCCACTCCAATAGAACATCTCCTTTTTGGCATATGTAAATCCAGGGACACTCAAATGAGTATGATATGTTACGTTGGTATGACAGTAGGGTACTTAAGGCAGAGCAAACGTTTAGCAAGCCAAAGAATACAATCTAATCACAGACAACTTTAGCATTTTAGCAGCTTTGCAGCTACTTACTACTTTTTAGGGACTTTGCAACTACTTAGCATGCAAGCTAACCCTTCCCCTAACCCTTTAATCTAACTCCTAACCTTAACTCCTAACCTAATGTAGCACATCATACTAAAGCAGTTGAGTGTGATATATCATACTGAAGCAGTTGAGTGTGATATATCATACTGAAGCAGTTGAGTGTGATATATCAAACTAAAGCAGTTGAGTGTGATATATCATACTGAAGCAGTTGAGTGTGATATATCAAACTAAAGCAGTTGAGTGTGATATGTCATACTGAAGCAGTTGAGTGTGATATATCAAACTAAAGCAGTTGAGTGTGATATATCATACTGAAGCAGTTGAGTGTGATATATCATACTGAAGCAGTTGAGTGTGATATATCAAACTAAAGCAGTTGAGTGTGATATATCATACTGGAGCAGTTGAGTGTGATATATCGTAAGCAGTTGAGTGTGATATGTCATACTGAAGCAGTTGAGTGTGATATATCAAACTAAAGCAGTTGAGTGTGATATATCATACTGAAGCAGTTGAGTGTGATATATCATACTGAAGCAGTTGAGTTTGATATATCAAACTGAAGCAGTTGAGTGTGATATATCATACTAAGGCAGTTGAGTGTGATATATCATACTATAGCAGTTGAGTGTGATATATCGTATCGTAAGCAGTTGAGTGTGATATATCAAACTAAAGCAGTTGAGTGTGATATATCATACTGAAGCAGTTGAGTGTGATATATCAAACTAAAGCAGTTGAGTGTGATATGTCATACTGAAGCAGTTGAGTATGATATATCAAACTAAAGCAGTTGAGTGTGATATATCATACTGAAGCAGTTGAGTGTGATATATCATACTGGAGCAGTTGAGTGTGATATATCGTAAGCAGTTGAGTGTGATATGTCATACTGAAGCAGTTGAGTTTGATATATCAAACTGAAGCAGTTGAGTGTGATATATCATACTGAAGCAGTCGAGTGTGATATATCATACTGAAGCAGTTGAGTGTGATATATCATACTGAAGCAGTTGAGTGTGATATATCAAACTAAAGCAGTTGAGTGTGATATGTCATACTGAAGCAGTTGAGTGTGATATATTATACTAAATCAGTTGAGTGTGATATATCATACTGAAGCAGTTGAGTGTGATATATCATACTGAAGCAGTTGAGTGTGATATATCGTAAGCAGTTGAGTGTGATATATCATACTAAAACAGTTGAGTGTGATATATCGTAAGCAGTTGAGTATGATATATCATACTAAAGCAGTTGAGTGTGATATATCGTATCGTAAGCAGTTGAGTGTGATATATCATACTAAAGCAGTGGAGCGTGATATATCATACTAAAGCAGTGGAGCGTGATATATCATACTAAAGCAGTGGAGTGTGATATATCATACTGAAGCAGTTGAGTGTGATATATCATACTAAAGCAGTTGAGTGTGATATATCATACTGAAGCAGTCGAGTGTGATATATCATACTAAAGCAGTCGAGTGTGATATATCGTATCGTAAGCAGTTGAGTGCGATATATCAAACTAAAGCAGTTGAGTGTGATATATCACACTAAAGCAGTCGAGTGTGATATATCATACTAAAGCAGTTGAGTGTGATATATCAAACTAAAGCAGTTGAGTGTGATATATCGTATCGTAAGCAGTTGAGTGTGATATATCAAACTAAAGCAGTCGAGTGTGATATATCATACTAAAGCAGTTGAGTGTGATATATCGTATCGTAAGCAGTTGAGTGTGATATATCAAACTAATGCAGTTGAGTGTGATATATTAAACTAATGCAGTTGAGTGTGATATATCATACTAAAGCAGTTGAGTGTGATATATCATACTGAAGCAGTTGAGTGTGATATATCATACTAAAGCAGTTGAGTGTGATATATCATACTGAAGCAGTTGAGTGTGATATATCAAACTAAAGCAGTCGACTGTGATATATCATACTGGAGCAGTTGAGTGTGATATATCAAACTAAAGCAGTCGACTGTGATATATCATACTGAAGCAGTTGAGTGTGATATATCATACTAAAGCAGTTGAGTGTGATATATCATACTGAAGCAGTTGAGTGTGATATATCAAACTAAAGCAGTCGACTGTGATATATCATACTGAAGCAGTTGAGTGTGATATATCATACTGAAGCAGTTGAGTTTGATATATCAAACTGAAGCAGTTGAGTGTGATATATCATACTAAGGCAGTTGAGTGTGATATATCATACTATAGCAGTTGAGTGTGATATATCGTATCGTAAGCAGTTGAGTGTGATATATCAAACTAAAGCAGTTGAGTGTGATATATCATACTGAAGCAGTTGAGTGTGATATATCAAACTAAAGCAGTTGAGTGTGATATGTCATACTGAAGCAGTTGAGTATGATATATCAAACTAAAGCAGTTGAGTGTGATATATCATACTGAAGCAGTTGAGTGTGATATATCATACTGGAGCAGTTGAGTGTGATATATCGTAAGCAGTTGAGTGTGATATGTCATACTGAAGCAGTTGAGTTTGATATATCAAACTGAAGCAGTTGAGTGTGATATATCATACTGAAGCAGTCGAGTGTGATATATCATACTGAAGCAGTTGAGTGTGATATATCATACTGAAGCAGTTGAGTGTGATATATCAAACTAAAGCAGTTGAGTGTGATATGTCATACTGAAGCAGTTGAGTGTGATATATTATACTAAATCAGTTGAGTGTGATATATCATACTGAAGCAGTTGAGTGTGATATATCATACTGAAGCAGTTGAGTGTGATATATCGTAAGCAGTTGAGTGTGATATATCATACTAAAACAGTTGAGTGTGATATATCGTAAGCAGTTGAGTATGATATATCATACTAAAGCAGTTGAGTGTGATATATCGTATCGTAAGCAGTTGAGTGTGATATATCATACTAAAGCAGTGGAGCGTGATATATCATACTAAAGCAGTGGAGCGTGATATATCATACTAAAGCAGTGGAGTGTGATATATCATACTGAAGCAGTTGAGTGTGATATATCATACTAAAGCAGTTGAGTGTGATATATCATACTGAAGCAGTCGAGTGTGATATATCATACTAAAGCAGTCGAGTGTGATATATCGTATCGTAAGCAGTTGAGTGCGATATATCAAACTAAAGCAGTTGAGTGTGATATATCACACTAAAGCAGTCGAGTGTGATATATCATACTAAAGCAGTTGAGTGTGATATATCAAACTAAAGCAGTTGAGTGTGATATATCGTATCGTAAGCAGTTGAGTGTGATATATCAAACTAAAGCAGTCGAGTGTGATATATCATACTAAAGCAGTTGAGTGTGATATATCGTATCGTAAGCAGTTGAGTGTGATATATCAAACTAATGCAGTTGAGTGTGATATATTAAACTAATGCAGTTGAGTGTGATATATCATACTAAAGCAGTTGAGTGTGATATATCATACTGAAGCAGTTGAGTGTGATATATCATACTAAAGCAGTTGAGTGTGATATATCATACTGAAGCAGTTGAGTGTGATATATCAAACTAAAGCAGTCGACTGTGATATATCATACTGGAGCAGTTGAGTGTGATATATCAAACTAAAGCAGTCGACTGTGATATATCATACTGAAGCAGTTGAGTGTGATATATCATACTAAAGCAGTTGAGTGTGATATATCATACTGAAGCAGTTGAGTGTGATATATCAAACTAAAGCAGTCGACTGTGATAAATCATACTAAACAATACTGGTGCGATCAAGACGTAGGATACGTCGTACAATTCATATTATATTGTACGACCGCTATTACGTTGGTAAGCCAATGTAATGTAATCTAATGTAAAGTAACATATCATACTAAATGGAGTGGCATGGCTACGTTTGCTCTGAGACCAGGTTTCAGCGGTCTACACCATGAGGCGAGAGCCAGGGATGTAGTGAGACTCTTTCCAGATGTTTGTCTCTCCACAGTTCTCTGTCTTCCTCTTGCACTGGTAACAGCGGCGGTACTGCTCACACTGGTCAATCAGCAGACTGCTCCCAGACCTGTCATAGACATCAGAGATCAACGTCAGAATGTGGTCAATCAATCAGCAGACTGCTCCCAGACCTGTCATAGACATCAGAGATCAACGTCAGAATGTGGTCAATCAATCAGCAGACTGCTCCCAGACCTGTCATAGACATCATAGATCAACGTCAGAATGTGGTCAATCCATCAGCAGACTGCTCCCAGACCTGTCATAGACATCAAATCAAATCAAATGTATTTATATAGCCCTTCATACATCAGCTGATATCTCAAAGTGCTGTACAGAAACCCAGCCTAAAACCCCAAACAGCAAGCAATGCAGGTGTAGAAGCACGGTGGCTAGGAAAAACTCCCTAGAAAGGCCAAAACCTAGGAAGAAACCTAGAGAGGAACCAGGCTATGTGGGGTGGCCAGTCCTCTTCTGGCTGTGCCGGGTGGAGATTATAACAGAACATGGCCAAGATGTTCAAATGTTCATAAATGACCAGCATGGTCGAATAATAATAAGAGATCAACGTCAGAATGTGGTCAATCAATCAGCAGACTGCTCCCAGACCTGTCATAGACATCAGAGATCAACGACAGAATGTGATGGTACAGATAGCAGACGTCAACTATCATGACAGTGATCGACTCAATCAGCCGGTCCCAAATCACTACCTTTTTCTCCTTCTTGACCCTAACCCCTGATGCTAGCATGTCTGAAGGGTGTGTATAAACAGTGTAGTGGTGTATCTGAAGGGTATGGATAGGTATAAACAGTGTAGTGGTAGATCTGAAGGGTCTGGATAGGTATAAACAGTGTAGTGGTGTATCTGAAGGGTCTGGATAGGTATAAACAGTGTAGTGGTAGATCTGAAGGGTCTGGATAGGTATAAACAGTGTAGTGGTGGATATGAAGGGTCTGGATAGGTATAAACAGTGTAGTGGTAGATATGAAGGGTATGGATAGGTATAAACAGTGTAGTGGTAGATATGAAGGGTCTGGATAGGTATAAACAGTGTAGTGGTAGATCTGAAGGGTCTGATAGGTATAAACAGTGTAGTGGTGTATCTGAAGGGTCTGGATAGGTATAAACAGTGTAGTGGTAGATCTGAAGGGTCTGGATAGGTATAAACAGTGTAGTGGTGGATATGAAGGGTCTGGATAGGTATAAACAGTGTAGTGGTAGATATGAAGGGTATGGATAGGTATAAACAGTGTAGTGGTAGATATGAAGGGTATGGATAGGTATAAACAGTGTAGTGGTGTATCTGAAGGGTCTGGATAGGTATAAACAGTGTAGTGGTAGATCTGAAGGGTCTGGATAGGTATAAACAGTGTAGTGGTAGATCTGAAGGGTCTGGATAGGTATAAACAGTGTAGTGGTAGATCTGAAGGGTCTGGATAGGTATAAACAGTGTAGTGGGAAAGCTTCCATCATATTGTTTCCATCTTACAGATCTGTAAACATAGAAGGGTTAGGGCCAATCCAGGTTGTGATTTGAGTACATTACTTGATGAATTCCTTCTCCTCTCTGTCTCGGTGGCGTTTCAGGTCGGCGCTGCGTCTCCAGGTGTCCTCCAACGAGGCCCTCAGGTTACGCAGCTTCTCAAAGCGGTTGATGTGGTCGTTTATCAGTCTGCCAGGAGAGAGTGAGAGGAAAATATAGAAACAGAACATATAGACAAGACATCTCATATAAAATGGCCTTTAACCTTGAACCATTCCATATACCATTTTTCTGCATTTTCTCTCATTTTATTCACTCACTTTCTGAATTTCAAGTAGAGAATTTCACCCTCCCCTCTCCCCTGTCTCTCCATGACTCCCTATCGCTCCCTGTCCACCACCTCTCCCCCCCCCCTGCCTTCCCCCTTCCACTCACTCCTTCCTGTTCCTGTTGAGCATCTCTCTCTCGTTCTTCTGTTTGGTGCTGCGGTTAAGGAGCAGCTCCTTTCTCTTGTTATTAGCCGTGGTCAGCTGTTCCTGGTAGACCTTCTCCGCCCGCTGCTTCTGCTCTGACAGCCCAGCAGGGGTACAGTCCAGCTGGCCAAACACAGGACCGTCCGAGTCGGGCAGGCGCGCTGGGAGGCCCGAGCCCTGGTACTCCACCTGGTAGATACGTTAATTAAATAACATCCATTAGATTTGTGGAGCATCAAGATTTTTCTACTCAACCTGGGTGAAGATTACAATCACAGAGGAGCTCACAACTACTGGAAACTCATCTGTCATCTAATAGTACTGGACTCTCTCAACTATGACTTCCTGTTCTCGGTTAAAGAAGAGCCATTTGATTGGCAGAGCATGAAGATCACCAGTGTGCTGAGATTGTTTTCTACTCAACCGGGACTAAACATAGACACCACAGAGGAGCTGGACTACTGTTCAACCTGGACTAGACATAGACACCACAGAGGAGCTGGAATACTGTTCAACCTGGACTAGACATAGACACCACAGAGGAGCTAGACTACTGTTCAACCTGGACTAGACATAGACACCACAGAGGAGCTGGACTACTGTTCAACCTGGACTAGACAGACACCACAGAGGAGCTAGACTACTGTTCAACCTGGACTAGACATAGACACCACAGAGGAGCTGGACTACTGTTCAACCTGGACTAGACATAGACACCACAGAGGAGCTGGACTACTGTTCAACCTGGACTAGACATAGACACCACAGAGGAGCTGGACTACTGTTCAACCTGGACTAGACATAGACACCACAGAGGAGCTGGACTACTGTTCAACCTGGACTAGACATAGACACCACAGAGGAGCTGGACTACTGTTCAACCTGGACTAGACATAGACACCACAGAGGAGCTGGACTACTGTTCAACCTGGACTAGACAGACACCACAGAGGAGCTGGACTACTGTTCAACCTGGACTAGACATAGACACCACAGAGGAGCTGGACTACTGTTCAACCTGGACTAGACATAGACACCACAGAGGAGCTGGACTACTGTTCAACCTGGACTAGACATAGACACCACAGAGGAGCTGGACTACTGTTCAACCTGGACTAGACATAGACACCACAGAAGAGCTGGAATACTGTTCAACCTGGACTAGACATAGACACCACAGAGGAGCTGGACTAATGTTCAACCTGGACTAGACATAGACACCACAGAGGAGCTGGACTACTGTTCAACCTGGACTAGACATAGACACCACAGAGGAGCTGGACTACTGTTCAACCTGGACTAGACATAGACACCACAGAGGAGCTGGACTACTGTTCAACCTGGACTAGACATAGACACCACAGAGGAGCTGGACTACTGTTCAACCTGGACTAGACATAGACACCACAGAGGAGCTGGACTACTGTTCAACCTGGACTAGACATAGACACCACAGAGGAGCTGGACTACTGTTCAACCTGGACTAGACATAGACACCACAGAGGAGCTGGACTACTGTTCAACCTGGACTAGACATAGACACCACAGAGGAGCTGGACTACTGTTCAACCTGGACTAGACATAGACACCACAGAAGAGCTGGACTACTGTTATATTCCCTCATCTACTGCATTTCCTTCCTCAACTGTTCTTCTCTAAGTACTTCAAGTCTGGCTCAACTGTTCTTCTTTACCATACATTTTTCCTCCTCTTCCTCCCCATTTCTCCTTCCTCTTTCCTTCCCTTCTTTATCTTAAACCTCTCCTCTCCTCTCCTCTCCTCTCCTCTCCTCTCCTCTCCTCTCCTCTCCTCTCCTCTCCTCTCCTCTCCTCTCCTCTCCTCTCCTCTCCTCTCCTCTCCTCTCCTCTCCTCTCCTCTCCTCTCCTCTCCTCTCCTCTCCTCTCCCCCCTCCTCTCTATTATGTTTCCTGCCTGCTCTGAGTCGTCTCCTGCTGGTGTCTGTCCCTGGATGGGCGGGAACATCACTCTCCTATCTCCCTTGGCCTTCTGCTTGCCCTTCTCTGTTTCCACCTGTACATCAAGACAGGTGGTCAGGTAAACATCAATCTGTAGTGGTCCCCTCTGCCTTGCTCAGCCTTAACCTGTGCAGCACACCTGGGAGTTCAGTTATCCAATCCACAGCCTTTTTATCAACATAATAAATATCCCTCCACTTCAACATGCACTTGTGTAACACATGGTGGGAGGCATGTTTTTGGTAGGTCTGGTATGGTAGGTCTGGTCGGGTAGGTCTGGCCTGTAGGTAGGGTCTGGTAGGTATGGTCTGGTAGGTCTGGTCTGGTAGGTCTGGTGTGGTAGGTCTGGCCTGGTAGGTCTGGCCTGGTAGGTCTGGTCTGGTAGGTCTGGCCTGGTAGGTATGGCCTGGTAGGTATGGTCTGGTAGGTATGGCCTGGTAGGTATTGCCTGGTAGGTCTGGTCTGGTAGGTCTGGCCAGGTAGGTATGGTCTGGTAGGTCTGGCCAGGTAGGTAGGGTCTGGTAGGTCTGGTCTGGTAGGTATGGTAGGTCTGGTCTGGTAGGTATGGTCTGGTAGGGTCTGGTCTGGTAGGTCTGGTCTGGTAGGTATGGTCTGGTAGGTCTGGCCAGGTAGGTCTGGTCTGGAAGGTATGGTCTGGAAGGTATGGTCTGGACTCGTCTGGTAGGTCTGGCCAGGTAGGTATGGTCTGGTAGGTCTGGCCAGGTAGGTATGGTCTGGTAGGTGGGGTCTGGTAGGTAGGGTCTGGTAAGTATGCTATATAATATATGGTAGGACAGACTCTTACCTGTGTATCCAGGGCTTTCTTGTAGCAGCTAGTGTTCTTCTGTCTCAGGTGGAGCTGCTGGGACTTTTGCAATGCGATTCTGAGACACACAATAGCTATTCACACACTGTCGAAACTGAGCAACAGACTGTACAATGACCACAGCATTCTGTATGTACAGTAGAGACCACAGGCCTGTTGACATGGGTTCATGGCAGCAGGTGCACTTCCTCTTAGACAAACATATTGACGTGGTACCCTACTCCCTTTATAGTGCACTGAAGAGCCCTGGTCAAAACTAAGTAGTGCACTACCTAGGGAATGGGGTGCCATTTGGGACTCAGATGCATCACCTACTCCTGTGCCAGCTGGACCTGTTGTAGCAGGTCGATGAGCTCCTGGTCCTGCTGAGTCTGGCTGACCTGGCCCTTCCTCCACTCCGCCTGGGCCCGCAGATCCTGCATGTAGCCGCGCTGCTTATGGACCCTGGGAGGGGTGAGGGGACGGCCCCTGAAGATGTACGAACCCTGTGGGGGGAGAGGGGGAGGGGTTCAATATCATCACGACATCATTCATTGATAAGTTTAGACCATTGGCTAAGTGTTGCAATAGTAACGGTGCGTAGACCAATGCTAAATGCAGCAGCTGAAACGCCGTGGACCATTTGAACCCCTGAAGATCAGTGTGCTGATTGGACAAGGCCAGGGCTCACATGGAAGTGGGAGGAGCGAGCAACCTTCTTCGCCTTCATGGCTTCAGACACTGCCAGGTTGAACGCTGCCACCTTCTGGTTGTTCTCACGTATCTCCAGACGGTCCGCCTAACACACACACACACACACACACACACACACACACACACACACACACAGACATCACACACACAGACATCACACACACAGACATCACACACACACACACACACACACACACACACACCACATCACACACACACACACACACACACACACACACACACACACACACACACACACACACACACACACACACACACACACACACACACACACACACACCACCACCACATCACAAATACACACACACCACACCACAAATACACACACACAACATCACAAATACACACACACCCCCACACCACATCACAAATACACCCCCCCCCCACACACACACACACCACCACGTCACAAATATACACACACCCCCATACCACATCACAAATACACACACACACACACATCACAAATACACACACACACACACACACCACATAAAAAATACACATACATACCACCACACCACAAATACACACAGGCTCAGTGTCACCTCGCTACTGAGTTTAATCTGACTACTGAGTTGAATGTGACTACTGAGTTTAATCTGACTACTGAGTTGAATGTGACTACTGAGTTTAATCTGACTACTGAGTTTAATCTGACTACTGAGTTTAATCTGACTACTGAGTTTAATCTGACTACCGAGTTTAATCTGACTGCTGAGGTTAATCTGACTACCGAGTTTAATCTGACTACTGAGTTTAATCTGACTACTGAGTTTAATCTGACTACCGAGTTTAATCTGACTACCGAGTTTAATCTGACTACTGAGTTTAATCTGACTACCGAGTTTAATCTGACTACTGAGTTTAATCTGACTACTGAGTTTAATCTGACTACCGAGTTTAATCTGACTACTGAGTTTAATGTGACTCCAGCACTAAAACAGAAGTACTAATGCAGACTCTCCCCCTGGCTTTCAGTCTAGTAGTATTCTGTCTATTCATCACTCCAAGACAAAGAATAAAAGACAACAGGGAACATGTTCCTCATCTCATCATCAGAGTGGTGTTGGCCTCACCTGCTCCCTCTGTAGGTAGTACTGGTCTCTGCGCTGCTCGTTGAACTGTAACACCCTCTCCTCCTCCTGCTGTTCCGTCAGCCTCTCCTCTGCCAGGTAGTGGGGGATGTTACGCTGGGCCCGCTGCATGCACAGGTAACACAACTCCTATAGGGAAGGATAGGTGATGTTATATACACAGGTAACACAACTCCTATAGGGAAGGATAGGTGATGTTATATGTACAGGTAACACCTCCTATAGGGAAACACACAGTTATTGATTGATTGATTGATACCACTCATACACACCCACAAAAGCAGAGTTTCCAGCACACACACACACCTGTCCAGCCCTGTTGTGGTTGACACAGGGCATGTCCAGGTGAGAGTCCCCCCTCTTCACCTTCCCCTCCTTCAGAGCAGCGCCCTCCAGTGGTAGGATAGACACTGTGGACCTACAGGACAGCAGGTTGGAAACAGATAGCAGTCCTAGGTTATCTTTCAGCTCAGGGGCTATTCAACCACAGTCCTGGGTTATCTTTCAGCTCAGGGGCTATTCAACCACAGTCCTGGGTTATCTTTCAGCTCAGGGGCTATTCAACCACAGTCCCGGGTTATCTTTCAGCTCAGGGGCTATTCAACCACAGTCCTGGGTTATCTTTCAGCTCAGGGGCTATTCAACCACAGTCCTGGGTTATCTTTCAGCTCAGGGGCTATTCAACCACAGTCCTGGGTTATCTTTCAGCTCAGGGGCTATTCAACCACAGTCCTGGGTTATCTTTCAGCTCAGGGGCTATTCAACCACAGTCCTGGGAGACCAAAATACATCTGGTTATGTACTCCAAATGGCACCCTATTCCCATAGTGCATTTCGTTTGACCAAACAAACACACACCACATCACAAATACACACACACATCACCGCGTCACTTTCTCCTGCACAGCCGGAGCCAAGTGATAATTGAAGGCTTCCAATAGGGTGTCATTTGGGACGCAGACAGTGTCTGTATGGACGGAGGACCGTCCAGAGGGGTCTAGTTTCAGAATCCAGGGCCACGGGACCGCTGTGGGGGGTACACGGCAGGCTAAACCTCAGGGAACACTGTCTGAATGATCAGGTGGTGACAGGTGAGGAACTGTCCCACACAGGGAGAGCTGCATCATTCATGGAGCCACTACCCCAGGACAGGACAGTAACACAAGTACCCTCTCCTAAACTCCCACAGATTGCCCAAGGGTGTGTTCCAATAATATAATAACAACTTGTTCACTACTTCCCATAAATCTAAAAGCATTGAATTGGAGGCATGGGGCTACTGGGAGATCCCACCATATTTCTTATACCAGTCATTTCCTTTCAAATCAGTGAAGTGAACAAGTACACACTTTGGGAGGAAGGAGAGATAATTGGGACATAGCCTAGGTATTGGGTCTTCAGGTCTTAGCCACTGAATTTAACTTATTACTGGGTCAGAGAGCTAACGCAAGTCTTTAGGTCGTAGTCAAGGCTACAAGGCCGACAACAGCTGGGGTTAGCAGTGAGGCCGACAACAGCTGGGGTTAGCAGTGAGGCCGACAATAGCTGGGGTTAGCAGTGAGGCAGACAACAGCTGGGGTTAGCAGTGAGGCCGACAATAGCTGGTGTTAGCAGTGAGGCCGACAATAGCTGGGGTTAGCAGTGAGGCAGACAATAGCTGGGGTTAGCAGTGAGGCCGACAATAGCTGGGGTTAGCAGTGAGGCAGACAATAGCTGGGGTTAGCAGTGAGGCCGACAATAGCTGAGGTTAGCAGTGAGGCCGACAATAGCTGGGGTTAACAGTGTTAGCCGACAACAGCTGGGGTTAGCAGTGTTAGCCGACAACAGCTGGGGTTAGCAGTGTTAGCCGACAACAGCTGGGGTTAGCAGTGAGGCAGACAACAGCTGGGGTTAGCAGTGAGGCCGACAACAGCTGGGTTTAGCAGTGAGGCCAACAGTACCTGTCAGTGTTGGTCTCCGCTGGAGGTCTGGGCTCCAGGTCATCAGTGAGACTGATCCCGTTGACCTTGGCTGGGTGCAGGGTGTGTCTGGATCTGGACTGCGGAGTCCCCAGGGATTCTGGGTAAACATGGTAACATAACTACAGGTGAGAAAGACTCGGCAGATGAAGAGACATACATGTTCTGGGATACGCCCAAGTCTAGATAATGTTGTATTAGCTTCCCTTTCTCTCCAACACTGGGTTATCAAGGTTAAGTGAGCCCAACACATCTCTCTCACCACCATATCTCTCACCAGAGACGTTACACCCATTAAATCCCCTCAATCTGATCGAGATATTCACTGAGTTAATCCAAATCAATTGAATATGGTCATCAGTTGAATATGGTCATCAGTTGAATATAGTCATCATTTGAATATGGTCATCAGTTGAATATAGTCATCAGTTGAATATGGTCATCAGTTGAATATAGTCATCAGTTGAATATGGTCATCAGTTGAATATGGTCATCAGTTGAATATAGTCATCAGTTGAATATGGTCATCAGTTGAATATGGTCATCAGTTGAATATAGTCATCAGTTGAATATGGTCATCAGTTGAATATGGTCATCAGTTGAATATGGTCATCAGTTGAATATGGTCATCAGTTGAATATGGTCATCAGTTGAATATGGTCATCAATTGAATATAGTCATCAGTTGAATATAGTCATCAGTTGAATATGGTCATCAGTTGAATATAGTCATCAGTTGAATATGGTCATCAGTTGAATATGGTCATCAGTTGAATATGGTCATCAATTGAATATAGTCATCAGTTGAATATAGTCATCAGTTGAATATGGCCATAAAAACCCTTGTTTTTAGAGGACTAGATTACACCACTGTCTCTCCCTCACCTCTATTCTTCTCCTTCCTGTCTGAGTCTGTCTGGACCTGGGCCAGGGCCTCTTCTCCCCAGTCCTTCCCCCCCTGTTCGGAAGAGATCCTGGGGAGGATGATGGTGTTGCTGGTCCCTGTTATGCTGGATCTCTCAAACAGGACAGAGTTGCTGGTGCCAGGTCTCTGGGATAGAGAGTGGAGTAGGGGGATTGTCATCAACACAAATACAAACGCACTTGTACAATCATACACACCTGCTCACTCTCTCTCTGTCTGTCTCTCTCACACACACACACACACACACACACACACACACACACACACACACACACACACACACACACACACACACACACACACACACACCCTACCCAACCCAACCCTCATACACTACCCCCATCCCCCACACACACACACACACTACCCCCATCCCCCACACACACATACTGTACACACACACTACCCCCATCCCCCACACACACACTACCCCCATCCCCCACACACACATACTGTACACACACACACACCCAACCCAACCCCCATACACACACTACCTACATGACATATCTAATCCACCCTACTGACATTGGAGAGCGCCAAGAGCAGCTTCCCGCTGCCGTCCAAGGCGGTGACAAAGTCGTGGTAGAACTTCATCTTGACTTTGCTCTGGCAGAACAACAGCTCTCCGATGGCGTGGAAGGTGAAGAGGACTGAGCGTCCGGCGGCCACGGCTCTCAGCAACACCAGCAGAGTCTCTCTCACACAGCCCTCCACCACGTGACGCTCAAACGGGCTCTCCACAGACAGGGCTGTGAAGTTGAGCTGGACCAGTGGCACGTCCCCTGCTGTGATGACAGATGGATTACACACATTCCTAGTGTTGGTGTACTGGTCTCCTGTGATGATTAACCAGCTTGTCTGAGACCTGAAGACTTAGTTATCCAGGTTAAAGCTATAGGCTTTAGCTCAGCAGTCGTGTATAGACAGACAACCTGGGTTGGATAAGATTCAGCCACACCAAGATGGCTCTCTCTATCCCATTCCCAACATGCTCTCCACAGACAGAGATGGCTCTCTCTATCCCACCACCAACATGCTCTCCACAGACAGAGATGGCTCTCTCTATCCCACCCCCAACATGCTCTACACAGACAGACATATTAACACACCAAGATGGCTCTCTCTAACCCACCCCCAACATGCTCTCCACAGACAGAGATGGCTCTCTCTATCCCACCACCAACATGCTCTACACAGACAGACATATTAACACACCAAGATGGCTCTCTCTATCCCACCACCAACATGCTCTCCACAGACAGAGATGGCTCTCTCTATCGCATTCCCAACATGCTCTCCACAGACAGAGATGGCTCTCTCTATCCCACCCCCAACATGCTCTCCATAGACAGGGCTGGGAAGTCGAGCTGGACCAGTGGCACATCCCCTGCAGTGACGACGGACGGACAGACGGGTGGCACAGGCACACGCATAGAAATACAACGACTAGAACGGACATGTCATCGTGTTGCTCCTGCTAAAAAGCAACACTTGGATTTAGACACACAGCTGTGCACTGGGTTTTCTCATTCATTCTCTTTCATCATACTGTTTCTATGGGACACATTGCTGGTATCAGTGTAACATAGTGTTTCTATGGGACACATTGCTGGTATCAGTGTAACATAGTGTTTCTATGGGACACATTGCTGGTATCAGTGTAACATAGTGTTTCTATGGGACACATTGCTGGTATCAGTGTAACATAGTGTTTCTATGGGACACATTGCTGGTATCAGTGTAACATAGTGTTTCTATGGGACACATTGCTGGTATCAGTGTAACATAATGGAAGAGGGTTGATTAATCATCTTTCCTGGCACCTGAAGAATTGTACTAGTTCCCCAAGATACTGCCCAGGCTTTAGCTCAGCGGGCTATCAGCACAATTTTGTATAGCGCACAGACACACAACTCAGGCTTGATATCTGCGATCGTTCACATAAACGCGCCAGCGTTAACAGAAGATGTCTCATGTGTGTGTGTGTCTGTGTGTGTGTGTGTCTGTCTGTGTGCGTGTGTGTGTTCTTGGCCCATCGCCACTCACCTGCAGACAGCGGTTTGACCTGCTTCAGGCCGTGTGACTGGGACAGCTTCTCAGAGAGCAGGAAGATGGGTCGCTGGATCAAAACAAACTTGTTGCCTACGTCCAGCTTCTGCTGAGAGAAGGTGAAGGATCCCAGGCCTGCAATGTAGACCCCCTGGACAGACAGACAGACAGGCAGGCAGGCAGGCAGGCAGGCAGGCAGGCAGGCAGGCAGGCAGGCAGACAGACAGGCAGACAGGCAGACAGACAGACAGACAGACAGACAGACAGACAGACAGACAGACAGACAGACAGACAGACAGACAGACAGACATACACAACAAGTTGTCAACCAGTTCTCCTAGAACTGATGATGAACACGCATTTCGCTACACTCGCATTAACATCTGCTAACCATGTGTATGTAACAAATACAATTTGATTTGATTTGATTTGAATATAGCTGAAAGACATCCTGACTATTTATGCCTCTACTATTTATGATATGTCATATTTAACTCCCTAATGTCTCCTAACTTTCCTCAAAGCTAAAAGATTTCTTCATCTCACTGAAAATTGGGCAATAAAATAGTTGCCAGCTTCAAATCTGTTACATGCAAAATAATAATAGAATTTATATTCATACACAGACCAAAAAAGGTCAAGTTAAATTAAATGAATTCCAATTCAAATACAATTATTGGCTGACTGGCATCGCTCAGAGAGCAGCAGCCTGCGCCCTTTTCTCTCACTTGTAGAAAGCAGAGAACAGCAGCCTGCGCCCTTTTCTCTCACTTGTAGAAAGCAGAGAGCAGCAGCCTGCGCCCTTTTCTCTCACTTGTAGAAAGCAGAGAGCAGAAGCCTGCGCCCTTTTCTCTCACTTGTAGAAAGCAGAGAGCAGCAGCCTGCGCCCTTTTCTCTCACTTGTAGAAAGCAGAGAGCAGCAGCCTGCGCCCTTTTCTCTCACTTGTAGAAAGCAGAGAGCAGCAGCCTGCGCCCTTTTCTCTCACTTGTAGAAAGCAGAGAGCAGCAGCCTGCGCCCTTTTCTCTCACTTGTAGAAAGCAGAGAGCAGCAGCCTGCGCCCTTTTCTCTCACTTGTAGAAAGCAGAGAGCAGCAGCCTGCGCCCTTTTCTCTCACTTGTAGAAAGCAGAGAGCAGCAGCCTGCGCCCTTTTCTCTCACTTGTAGAAAGCAGAGAACAGCAGCCTGCGCCCTTTTCTCTCACTTGTAGAAAGCAGAGAGCAGCAGCCTGCGCCCTTTTCTCTCACTTGTAGAAAGCAGAGAGCAGCAGCCTGCACCCTTTTCTCTCACTTGTAGAAAGCCGAGAGCAGCAGCCTGCGCCCTTTTCTCTCACTTGTAGAAAGCAGAGAGCAGCAGCCTGCGCCCTTTTCTCTCACTTGTAGAAAGCAGAGAGCAGCAGCCTGCGCCCTTTTCTCTCACTTGTAGAAAGCAGAGAGCAGCAGCCTGCGCCCTTTTCTCTCACTTGTAGAAAGCAGAGAGCAGCAGCCTGCGCCCTTTTCTCTCACTTGTAGAAAGCAGAGAACAGCAGCCTGCGCCCTTTTCTCTCACTTGTAGAAAGCAGAGAACAGCAGCTTGCGCCCTTTTCTCTCACATGTAGAAAGCCGAGAGCAGCAGCCTGCGCCCTTTTCTCTCACTTGTAGAAAGCCGAGAGCAGCAGCCTGCGCCCTTTTCTCTCACTTGTAGAAAGCAGAGAGCAGCAGCCTGCGCCCTTTTCTCTCCCTTGTAGAAAGCCGAGAGCAGAGACGGTGCCAGTTTGCCAGTCAGACGGTTAGTCAGCGCGCCGATTGTTTTGTTTGATGTCGGCATTTTGAACTCCGCCTTGTAAACCTTGTTGTAATCTGATAGCCAGGGGTTGATTGAATTGAAATGTGAGGGAGCCCTCGTTTTTGGTGACCATTCGAAATAAAAAAAGCTATTTTATTGCTCTTAAAATATAGGCTGTGATAGCTGTAGGCCTAATTGATATTTGTATTAATTTGCCCCATAGGATAGAAGACAAAATGGCGCCGGAAGAAATGGCAGCAGTTTTACAGGCGCCCAACCAACCAATTTTGTACATAATGTTTCTGCAACCGTATCTTACAGCAATAAAGAGCTTCTGGATATCAGGACAGCGATCACTCACCTCAGATTAGACAAAGAGCTTCTGGATATCAGGACAGCGATCACTCACCTCAGATTAGACAAAGAGCTTCTGGATATCAGGACAGCGATCACTCACCTCAGATTAGACAAAGAGCTTCTGGATATCAGGACAGCGATCACTCACCTCGGATTAGACACAGAGCTTCTGGATATCAGGACAGCGATCACTCACCTCAGATTAGACAAAGAGCTTCTGGATATCAGGACAGCGATCACTCACCTCAGATTAGACAAAGAGCTTCTGGATATCAGGACAGCGATCACTCACCTCGGATTAGACACAGAGCTTCTGGATATCAGGACAGCGATCACTCACCTCAGATTAGACACAGAGCTTCTGGATATCAGGACAGCGATCACTCACCTCAGATTAGACACAGAGCTTCTGGATATCAGGACAGAGATCCTGAGACCTGATCCCTACCTGTAGTCTACCTGATCCCTACCTGTAGCCTACCTGATCCCTACCTGTAGCCTACCTGTAGCCCACCTGATCCCTACCTGTAGTCCACCTGATCCCTACCTGTAGCCTATCTGATCCCTACCTGTAGCCCACCTGATCCCTACCTGTAGCCCACCTGATCCCTACCTGTAGCCTACCTGATCCCTACCTGTAGCCTACCTGATCCCTACCTGATCCCTACCTGTAGCCCACCTGATCCCTACCTGTAGCCCACCTGATCCCTACCTGTAGCCCATCTGATCCCTACCTGTAGCCCACCTGATCCCTACCTGTAGCCCACCTGATCCCTACCTGTAGCCCACCTGATCCCTACCTGTAGCCTACCTGATCCCTACCTGTAGCCTATCTGATCCCTACCTGTAGCCCACCTGATCCCTACCTGTAGCCCACCTGATCCCTACCTGTAGCCTACCTGATCCCTACCTGTAGCCCACCTGATCCCTACCTGTAGCCCACCTGATCCCTACCTGTAGCCCACCTGATCCCTACCTGTAGCCCACCTGATCCCTACCTGTAGCCTATCTGATCCCTACCTGTAGCCCACCTGATCCCTACCTGTAGCCCACCTGATCCCTACCTGTAGCCTATCTGATCCCTACCTGTAGCCCACCTGATCCCTACCTGTAGCCCACCTGATCCCTACCTGTAGCCTACCTGATCCCTACCTGTAGCCCACCTGATCCCTACCTGTAGCCCACCTGATCCCTACCTGTAGCCCACCTGCCTCTGGAATAAATAACCATGCATTTCCATCTTTCACTCTATCGGTCTTGCTTGTCCATCTTCCTCAGTTAAAATTAGATATTTTTACAGATCTATCTTGCTGGCAAAACGTAATTAAACATGACTAAGTTATTTAGCTATAGTGTGGAATGTAATAATAGATAATAACCACACAGATAATCCACCTGCGAAGGTAACGTAACACCAGGGAAGTGTTGCAATCCATATTCTCTGAGCCACATCGTTTGTTGATATAATGCTTCAATATTCGCAGAATGTTTCCCTTCCACGGAGATGAAAGGAAACGCACAAATGAACTGGCGCACACATGAGGATCATCTCTGAATGAAGCACGCGAGACAATGACACTGTCATGGTACACTGTAGTCTTACGAGCCGCTCGACAAGAGTGGCTTCATACAGCCAATAGCAGGGGAGTCTGCAACCTTTTCATGTGGAGTGACAATTTACAATTCATCCTACCATTTCTATCTGTGTACCAGTTATGATTTCCATATACGCATTGTAGGATACCTAACTGTGCCCAAAACATTTCTAACTGGCCACAAACTAAATAATTATATACAGTGCATTCAGAAGGTATTCAGACCCGTTGACTTATTCCACATTATGTTACGGTACAGCCTAATTCTAAAATGTACACAAAATACCCCATAACGACAAAGCAAAAACAGGTTTAAAAAATAAAACTGAAATATTACATTTACATAAATATTCAGACCCTTTACTCAGTACTTTGTTGAAGCACCTTTGGCAGCAATTACAGCCTCAAGCCTTCCTGGGTATGACACTACAAGCTTGGCCCACCTGTATTTGGGGAGTTTCTCCCATTCTTCTCTGCAGATCCTCTCAAGCTCTGTCAGGCTGGATGGGAAGCATCGCTGGACAACTATTTTCAGGTCTATCCAGAGATTTTTAGATCGGGTTCAAGTCTGGTCTCTGGCTGGGCCTCTCAAGGACATGCAGACACTTGTCCCGAAGCCACTCCTGCATTTCCTTGGCTGTGTGCTTAGGGTCGTTGTCCTGTTGGAAGGTGAATCTTCGCCCCAGTCTGAAGTCCTGAGCGCTCTGGAGCAGGTTTTCATCAAGGTTCTTTCTGTACTTGTGTAGCCGATGTGAAACCGCTAGCTAGTTAGCGGTGCGCGCTAGTGGCATTTCAATCAGTGACGTCACTTGCTCTGAGACCTTGAAGTAGTGGTTCCCCTTGCTCTGCAAGGGCCGCGGCTTTTGTGGAGCGATGGGTAACGATGCTTCGAGGGTGACTGTTGACGTGTGCATAGCGTCCCTGGTTCGCGCCCAGGTCGGGGCGAGGGGACGGATGTAAAGTCTATACTGTTACACTTGCTCCTTTCATCTTTCCCTCGATCCTGACTAGTCTCACAGTCCTTGCCGCTGAAAAACATACCCACAGCATGATGCTGCCACCACCATGCTTCACTGCAGGGATGGTGCCAGGCATCCTCCAGACGTGATGCTTGGCATTCAGGCCAAAGAGTTTCTCATGGTCTGAGAGTCCTTTAGGTGCCTTTTGGCAAACTCCAAGTGAGCTGTCATGTGCCTTTTACTGAGGAGTGGCTTTCATCTGGCCACTCTACCATAAAGGCCAGATTGGTGGAGTGTTGTAGAGATGGTTGTCCTTCTGGAAGTTTCTCCCATCTCCACAGAGGAACTCTGGAGCTCTGTCAGAGTGACCATTGGGTTCTTGGTCACCTCCCTGACCAAGGCCCTTCTCCCCCGATGGCTCAGTTTGGCCGGGCAACCAGTGATCTTGGGGACCTTCAAAGCTGCAGAAATGTTTTGTACTCTTCCCCAGATCTGTGCCTAAACACAATCCTGTCTCGGAGCTCTATGGACAATTCCTTCAACCTCATGGCTTGGTTTTTGCTCTGACACGCATTGTCAACTGTGGGACCTTATATAAACAGGTGTGTGTGCCTTTCCAAATCATGTCTAATCAATTTACCACAGGTGGACTCCAATCAAGATGTAGAAACATCTCAAGGAGGATCAATCGAAACAAGATGCATCTGAGCTCAATTTCGAGTCTCATAGCAAAGAGCCTGAATGCTTCTGTAAGGTATTTCTGTTTTTTATTTGTATTCATTTGTGGAAAAAAAAAAACATTTATTTAAAAAAAACAAAATAAATTTTAGATAAAGGCTGTAACGTAACAAAATGTGGAAAAAGGGGAAGGTGTCTAAATGCTTTCCGAATGCCCTGTAGCTGACTACTCGACAGAGGCACTATCCATTCAGCACCACGTTACGGAGCTCCACCCTATTCCTGTACCGAGGCGCTGTCCAATCAGAGGTGCTGAATCACGGGTGTGGTTTTAGCACCCTTTTCAAAAGTAGATTTTCCTTTTGTATTTCGTGATATTCGTCATTCTTTAGTCGAGGTTGTTTGTCTTCATTCGTCCTTGTCGATTGTAGACTATGCCTTTTATTTCAATGCATGTGTAGGATTTATCTGGCATCATTTGCATTCGCAGTCAGCTGTTTTATGCTCTGGTTACTCAAGCAATCAAAAGTCATTTTTACATCAGCAGATGTCACAAAGTGCTCATACAGAAACCCAGACTAAGAGCCCAAAGAGCAAGCAATGCAGATGTAGAAGCAAGGTGGCTAGGAAAAACTCTCTGGAAAGGCAGGAACATAGGAAGAAACCTAGAGAGGAACCAGGCTCTGAAGGGTGGCCAGTCCTCTTCTGGCTGTACTGGGTAGAGAGGAACCAGGCTCTGAGGGGTGGCCAGTCCTCTTCTGGCTGTACTGGGTAGAGAGGAACCAGGCTCTGAGGGGTGGCCAGTCCTCTTCTGGCTGTACTGGGTAGAGAGGAACCAGGCTCTGAAGGGTGGCCAGTCCTCTTCTGGCTGTACTGGGTAGAGAGGAACCAGGCTCTGAGGGGTGGCCAGTCCTCTTCTGGCTGTACTGGGTAGAGAGGAACCAGGCTCTGAGGGGTGGCCAGTCCTCTTCTGGCTGTACTGGGTAGAGAGGAACCAGGCTCTGAGGGGTGGCCAGTCCTCTTCTGGCTGTACTGGGTAGAGAGGAACCAGGCTCTGAGGGGTGGCCAGTCCTCTTCTGGCTGTACTGGGTAGAGAGGAACCAGGCTCTGAAGGGTGGCCAGTCCTCTTCTGGCTGTACTGGGTAGAGAGGAACCAGGCTCTGAGGGGTGGCCAGTCCTCTTCTGGCTGTGCCAGATGGAGATTATAAGAGTACATGGACATTAAGGCCAGATCGTTTCACACTGATGCCAGCATTTGATGTCGGGCCTTGTTGTGACTTGATAGCCTGTATTATGCATCTATTTCATGGTCACTGTATGTACTGTTCCACAAGTAAATGAGTCAATTGATGACGAGGTTGAGTAGTGGTTGACATTGTAGCCAGTGGTGTAAAGTACTTAAGTACAAATACTTTAAAGTACAACTTAAGTCGTTTTTTGGGGTAGCTGTACTTTACTTTTCTATTTATATTTTTGACAACTTTTACTTCTAGTCCACTGCATTCTCAAAGAAAATAATGTACTTTTTACTCCATACATTTTCCCTCGACACCCAAAAGTACTCGTTATATTTCGAATGCTCACAAGGACAGAAAAATTGTACAATTCACACAGTTATCAACAGAACATCCCTGGTCATCCCTACTGCCTCTCATCTGGCGGACTCACTAAACACAAATGCTTCGTTTGTAAATTAAATCTGAGTTTTGGAGTTTGCCCGTCTGTCCGTGAAAAAAAAAAAAAGATAATGGTGGCATCTGGTTTGCTTAATATAAGGAATGGATAATGATTTATGCTTTTACTTTTGAAACGTAAGTTTATTTTTGCAATTACATTTACTTTTGATAATTACGTTTATTTAAAAGCAAATACTTTTAGACTTTTACTGGGTGACTTTCACTTTTACTTGAGTCGTTTTCTATTAAGGTATCTTTACTTTTACTACAGTATGACAATTGGGTACTTTTTCCACTACTGATTGTAGCCTACACGTGGTGATAATTAATGCCTGATGTCATTTTGTTTGATTTTGCTCTTCATCAAATAGCATTTTAGAGTTTTAAAATGGTGTAGAAATGGAATAAATGAACTTCAACCTCCTAAAACCTCCTCCTTTGCTATACCCTCGGTTCAGCTGAACTGACTGACCACTGACTATGGCAATATCGACTTTCTGAAGTGCTCTGACCTTTTGCAAGGTCATCTGTCGCTCCACGAAAGATGACACGTTCGACCAAACGCTATCAACGTCTGAAATAAAGGAGAACATTTTCAGAACAATTTTCAGAAAATAAAAATTGCTCATATAGCTAAATGCTTTAAAAAAATGACATGCACACATTGATTCTAAATTGTGCAAAGTTTGCAAACAAATGCGTATAGCCTATGTGTTTTTACGATGCGGCAAGCTGGGCTAGATCTTTTCAACTGTACAATATAATAGGCTAGAAAGTGTGTCCTGTCCTGACCGTTTTCTGAGAGCTGAGAGAGGGTAGGAAAGGACTTCCTCTCCGCCTCCGACACCACGGACAGCAAGTCGGTCATCATGACAATTAGAGCAAAATCTCTTTAAAAAAAGAATAAAAGAAACCCAGAGTTGTTTCAGCTCAATCCACGGACTTCCAGATTCGGCTCAATCCACGGACTTCCAGATTCGGCTCAATTCACCGATTTCCAGATTCTCCCCCGCCTTCCAGATTCTCCCCGGCTGATAGCCCATTACAGTGCGTCTCCTCCGGTGATAAATCTCGATGCGAAATGCACCCGGGCGCGCAACTCCAACACTGACCTTGTTGCTACGAGCGACGTCACAATAGCCACTTGCACCCCCCGCAGCGACAGGCGCTGGGGCCAAAGTTTAGAAACTCAGTTTATTTTAACTTTAGCATGTCTTCTAAAAGCAAATAGGCCTGTATAATGACTTTAAGGATCCCCTCCGAGTTGAATCCAGATAGCTCATGTCATGAAAATTGTCACTGTATTTCTGAGACCGATTTAACCAAAAATGGTAGATGAGCAATTGTGCTCTTCCCTCTTGTGAAGCAATTTTCCCAGCTATATCTGCTGAAACGTAATAAAGACTTACATGTGCGTCATTCAGCAGGCTTTTGAAGTAAAGTGTAAACGAGCACATTGGCAGGTGCACAACTGACCGGGGAGTGAGTGTTGATTTTACTGGCTTTTGCTGTGATTGTTCATGTGAGTGTTTTTGGCTATTCATGTCCCTCCATACATTTTTGGAATTTGGGTCATAAGTATAATAACACACACTGCTGTGTAATGTGTAACTCTGTGTTGGTGTATGTGTCGAATTGCTAGACTTTATCTTGGCAAGGTCACAGTTGCAAATGAGAACTTGTTCTCAACTAGCCTACCTGGTTAAATAAAGGTGTTCTCAACTAGCCTACCTGGTTAAATAAAGGTGTTCTCAACTAGCCTACCTGGTTAAATAAAGGTGTTCTCAACTAGCCTACCTGGTTAAATAAAGGTGTTCTCAACTAGCCTACCTGGTTAAATAAAGGTGTTCTCAACTAGCCTACCTGGTTAAATAAAGGTGTTCTCAACTAGCCTACCTGGTTAAATAAAGGTGTTCTCAACTAGCCTACCTGGTTAAATAAAGGTGTTCTCAACTAGCCTACCTGGTTAAATAAAGGTGAAATAAAAACAACTTTAAAAAACTGCACAGGCCCGAATCTGACCCGCTTTTTAAATGATTTAATTTTAGTAGCCAAGTCTAATTTTAAAAGGCTCTGTGCCTAATTTGTATATATTGAATGTGGACTGATTTGATATATTTTGTCATTTCAGAGTTGCATTGCCTAAAATGAATCACTCTGGGCCTGAGAAGCGCGAGCAGAAGTTCGTGCTCGACTGCATCGCTGTCAGTTCGGTTGCGCTCGGGTATGAACACATGCGCCCCCGGCTCTGGTCGGTGCTCCCCGGGTACGACGCACGCAATGACCCCCACGCTGCGCGCTACACGACCACCCCATCGGTGCAGAGGGTCCCAAAGAAGACCACCCCGTCGGTGCAGAGAGTCCCACAGAAGACCACCCCGTCGGTGCGGAGGGTCCCGCAGAAGACCGAGAACATGGAACTGAAGAGCGCCGCTGCCCAAAAGTCCCTAGACCTGAGGAACACTTCCGGAGCAGGTAGGCTGTTCTATTCTATTCTAGGATATTCTATTCTATTATATAGGCTGTTCTATTCTATTCTAGGATATTCTATTCTATTATATAGGCTGTTCTATTCTAGGATATTCTATTCTATTATATAGGCTGTTCTATTCTATTCTATTCTATTATATAGGCTGTTCTATTCTATTCTAGGATATTCTATTCTATTATATAGGCTGTTCTATTCTATTCTAGGATATTCTATTCCATTATATAGGCTGTTCTATTCTATTCTATTATATAGGCTGTTCTATTCTATTATTTATGTATTTATTTATTTGCATTAAACGGGATTCATAATATGTCCTGTTTGACATCAAATTAGCTCTTATCCACAGCTACTTTTTTTACAGGTGGTGGCTTTTCTGGCCACCAGGTGGAAATAATCAAGGCATGCCATTGCTTTGACCTATCGAATTAAGGATGGGGGAGATAGGCCTATAGGCTATGTGAAGTGACAAACAGTTTGGAGGAGACTGAAGAATAGGCTACAGTTATATTCTGAAGAAGCTATTCTATACCCTGCTGACATGCCTTTCTATTCTATTCAATACATCAAGCTACTTTTATTTAGCAGTAGGTCTACATGGGGTTCATCATCTATACAGGTTTTACATCAGTAGGTCTACATGGGATTCATCATCTATACAGGTTTTACATCAGTAGGTCTACATGGGATTCATCATCTATACAGGTGTTACATCAGTAGGTCTACATGGGATTCATCATCTATATCGGTTTTACATCATCATCATCATTGCTCAGAGTCACTGGTATCTTGTCTCTGCACCGGACAGGTCACTCCCGAGAGCAGGTGAGCAACCACAGTGGTCTCATGTCGGACATCAAGCCGCTGATAGGCTACAACGGGCAGTTTGGGTTTCGGCGCAACACGCCTAACCTCCGGCGGAACCCATCCAGCTTCGGAGAGGTGACCATGTTCCAACTCCATTGAGTACAACGGCCGAAAAGGTATCATCATCATTATGAAGTTCCAATGAGCGACAATAAATGCGTCCAGAGAATGTAAACCCTATAACTTGATGAGTCATTATTTATGCCTGTTTATCTCTGCTTAACGCTGGGGTGATAATATAACAATAGCAATATTCTGTTCACAGACTGCTATAGCCTACTGTCACAGACTGCTATAGCCTACTGTCACAGACTGCTATAGCCTACTGTCACAGACTGCTATAGCCTACTGTCACAGACTGCTATAGCCTACTGTCACAGACTGCTATAGCCTACTGTCACAGACTGCTATAGCCTACTGTCACAGACTGCTATAGCCTACTGTCACAGACTGCTATAGTCTACTGTCACAGACTGCTATAGCCTACTGTCACAGACTGCTATAGCCTACTGTCACAGACTGCTATAGCCTACTGTCACAGACTGCTATAGCCTACTGTCACAGACTGCTATAGCCTACTGTCACAGACTGCTATAGCCTACTGTCACAGACTGGTATAGCCTACTGTCACAGACTGCTATAGACTACTGTCACAGACTGCTATAGCCTACTGTCACAGACTGCTATAGCCTACTGTCACAGACTGCTATAGCCTACTGTCACAGACTGCTATAACCTACTGTCACAGACTGCTATAGCCTACTGTCACAGACTGCTATAGCCTACTGTTATAGACTGCTATAGCCTACCGTCACAGACTGCTATAGCCTACTGTCACAGACTGGTATAGCCTACTGTCACAGACTGCTATAGCCTACTGTCACAGACTGCTATAGCCTACTGTCACAGACTGCTATAGCCTACTGTCACAGACAATGGATTTCAGGTAGCACCATTGATGTACACTATATATACAGAGAGGAATAATGGATGTGCTTCCATCTTTGTGGCAACAGTTTGGGGAAGGCCCTTTCCTGTTTCAGCATGGCAATGCCCACATGCACAAAGCGAGGTCCATACAGAAATGTTTTTTTCGAGATCGGTGTGGGAGAACTTGACTGGCCTGCACAGAGCCCTGACCTCAACCCCATTGACCAATCCAGATAGCTCATGTCATGAAAATTGTCACTGTATTTCTGAGACCGATTTAACCAAAAATGGTAGATGAGCAATTGTGCTCTTCCCTCTTGTGAAGCAATTTTCCCAGCTATATCTGCTGAAACGTAATAAAGACTTACATGTGCGTCATTCAGCAGGCTTTTGAAGTAAAGTGTAAACGAGCACATTGGCAGGTGCACAACTGACCGGGGAGTGAGTGTTGATTTTACTGGCTTTTGCTGTGATTGTTCATGTGAGTGTTTTTGGCTATTCATGTCCCTCCATACATTTTTGGAATTTGGGTCATAAGTATAATAACACACACTGCTGTGTAATGTGTAACTCTGTGTTGGTGTATGTGTCGAATTGCTAGACTTTATCTTGGCAAGGTCACAGTTGCAAATGAGAACTTGTTCTCAACTAGCCTACCTGGTTAAATAAAGGTGTTCTCAACTAGCCTACCTGGTTAAATAAAGGTGTTCTCAACTAGCCTACCTGGTTAAATAAAGGTGTTCTCAACTAGCCTACCTGGTTAAATAAAGGTGTTCTCAACTAGCCTACCTGGTTAAATAAAGGTGTTCTCAACTAGCCTACCTGGTTAAATAAAGGTGTTCTCAACTAGCCTACCTGGTTAAATAAAGGTGTTCTCAACTAGCCTACCTGGTTAAATAAAGGTGTTCTCAACTAGCCTACCTGGTTAAATAAAGGTGAAATAAAAACAACTTTAAAAAACTGCACAGGCCCGAATCTGACCCGCTTTTTAAATGATTTAATTTTAGTAGCCAAGTCTAATTTTAAAAGGCTCTGTGCCTAATTTGTATATATTGAATGTGGACTGATTTGATATATTTTGTCATTTCAGAGTTGCATTGCCTAAAATGAATCACTCTGGGCCTGAGAAGCGCGAGCAGAAGTTCGTGCTCGACTGCATCGCTGTCAGTTCGGTTGCGCTCGGGTATGAACACATGCGCCCCCGGCTCTGGTCGGTGCTCCCCGGGTACGACGCACGCAATGACCCCCACGCTGCGCGCTACACGACCACCCCATCGGTGCAGAGGGTCCCAAAGAAGACCACCCCGTCGGTGCAGAGAGTCCCACAGAAGACCACCCCGTCGGTGCGGAGGGTCCCGCAGAAGACCGAGAACATGGAACTGAAGAGCGCCGCTGCCCAAAAGTCCCTAGACCTGAGGAACACTTCCGGAGCAGGTAGGCTGTTCTATTCTATTCTAGGATATTCTATTCTATTATATAGGCTGTTCTATTCTATTCTAGGATATTCTATTCTATTATATAGGCTGTTCTATTCTAGGATATTCTATTCTATTATATAGGCTGTTCTATTCTATTCTATTCTATTATATAGGCTGTTCTATTCTATTCTAGGATATTCTATTCTATTATATAGGCTGTTCTATTCTATTCTAGGATATTCTATTCCATTATATAGGCTGTTCTATTCTATTCTATTATATAGGCTGTTCTATTCTATTATTTATGTATTTATTTATTTGCATTAAACGGGATTCATAATATGTCCTGTTTGACATCAAATTAGCTCTTATCCACAGCTACTTTTTTTACAGGTGGTGGCTTTTCTGGCCACCAGGTGGAAATAATCAAGGCATGCCATTGCTTTGACCTATCGAATTAAGGATGGGGGAGATAGGCCTATAGGCTATGTGAAGTGACAAACAGTTTGGAGGAGACTGAAGAATAGGCTACAGTTATATTCTGAAGAAGCTATTCTATACCCTGCTGACATGCCTTTCTATTCTATTCAATACATCAAGCTACTTTTATTTAGCAGTAGGTCTACATGGGGTTCATCATCTATACAGGTTTTACATCAGTAGGTCTACATGGGATTCATCATCTATACAGGTTTTACATCAGTAGGTCTACATGGGATTCATCATCTATACAGGTGTTACATCAGTAGGTCTACATGGGATTCATCATCTATATCGGTTTTACATCATCATCATCATTGCTCAGAGTCACTGGTATCTTGTCTCTGCACCGGACAGGTCACTCCCGAGAGCAGGTGAGCAACCACAGTGGTCTCATGTCGGACATCAAGCCGCTGATAGGCTACAACGGGCAGTTTGGGTTTCGGCGCAACACGCCTAACCTCCGGCGGAACCCATCCAGCTTCGGAGAGGTGACCATGTTCCAACTCCATTGAGTACAACGGCCGAAAAGGTATCATCATCATTATGAAGTTCCAATGAGCGACAATAAATGCGTCCAGAGAATGTAAACCCTATAACTTGATGAGTCATTATTTATGCCTGTTTATCTCTGCTTAACGCTGGGGTGATAATATAACAATAGCAATATTCTGTTCACAGACTGCTATAGCCTACTGTCACAGACTGCTATAGCCTACTGTCACAGACTGCTATAGCCTACTGTCACAGACTGCTATAGCCTACTGTCACAGACTGCTATAGCCTACTGTCACAGACTGCTATAGCCTACTGTCACAGACTGCTATAGCCTACTGTCACAGACTGCTATAGTCTACTGTCACAGACTGCTATAGCCTACTGTCACAGACTGCTATAGCCTACTGTCACAGACTGCTATAGCCTACTGTCACAGACTGCTATAGCCTACTGTCACAGACTGCTATAGCCTACTGTCACAGACTGCTATAGCCTACTGTCACAGACTGGTATAGCCTACTGTCACAGACTGCTATAGACTACTGTCACAGACTGCTATAGCCTACTGTCACAGACTGCTATAGCCTACTGTCACAGACTGCTATAGCCTACTGTCACAGACTGCTATAACCTACTGTCACAGACTGCTATAGCCTACTGTCACAGACTGCTATAGCCTACTGTTATAGACTGCTATAGCCTACCGTCACAGACTGCTATAGCCTACTGTCACAGACTGGTATAGCCTACTGTCACAGACTGCTATAGCCTACTGTCACAGACTGCTATAGCCTACTGTCACAGACTGCTATAGCCTACTGTCACAGACAATGGATTTCAGGTAGCACCATTGATGTACACTATATATACAGAGAGGAATAATGGATGTGCTTCCATCTTTGTGGCAACAGTTTGGGGAAGGCCCTTTCCTGTTTCAGCATGGCAATGCCCCCATGCACAAAGCGAGGTCCATACAGAAATGTTTTTTTCGAGATCGGTGTGGGAGAACTTGACTGGCCTGCACAGAGCCCTGACCTCAACCCCATTGACCACTTTTGAGATGAATAGGAATGCTGACTGTGAGCCAGTCCTAATCACCCAACACCAGTGCCCGTCCTCAGTAATGCTATTGTGGCTGAATGGAAGCAAGTCCCCGCAGCAGTGTTCCAACATCTAGTGGAAAGCCTTCCCATTAGAATGGAGGCAGTTATAGCAGCAAAGGGGGAACCAACTCCATATTAATGCCCATGATTTTGGAATGAGCAGGTGTCCACATACTTCTGGTAACCTATTGTATTAGTTTACTATCACTAACCAGGTTTCCATCCAAACTTTTTATGAGACTTAAGTAGACTACATTTAAAAAAAATACAGACCTGATGGAAACAGATTTTTTTTGTAAACTTTCCAAATGTCCACAAAAACAAATGCTAGACAAGGTGGGATCTTTTCCTGTCAGTAAAATTAATTATGCGAGAAATGTTATGGAAACACTTTTATGAGCCAATATTTATATAATAACCATCATATTAAAGTAAATGGTGTCAACTATGACTTGTGTTGTCCTCCCATTATGACGTAGTAGAGAAAGCACGCAGTTTATTAGGCTACAGATGAAATCAATTACGATTCATTTCACAGGGTCTGATTCAGTTTGGTTTCCGTTTGACAAATACAAATATTCTTGCTTTTATCCACAACAATCTCATCATGTAGCCTACCTGCCTAGCCAGCCCGAGCTGTTGGCTAGAGTGCACGGGCCAAGCCCAGAGTATGCGCATACTGAATGCTATTTAACTCCAGTGTTTGTGACAAAACTATATGTTGAGTTGAAAATGGGATGGAAACACATTGAACTTTAGATTTTTATTAGATACATGAAAACGTCATGTTGGAGGAAACACCACTGGTGGGGTAATTCTCATTCAGTTTCTCTAGTTTAAAAAGTATGCATTTTTATGGGTATTTTCTTTATTCCGCTAATTAAAGGTGACTCGATCCACGATAGGATGTTATGCCATAACAAATACACGTTTTCAGCTGCAGACTATGATGATAATGTCCAGAACTGCACTGAAGTCTTAACAAAACATGATGATCGATCCTCGACTGCTGTTTGACAAATAACAATACTCATGTCTTAATCATAATTATCTCATATAGACTCACCAGCCTGCCTGCACAGCCTACCCGCACTTTATCTGCAAACTGTTGACTAGAGCGCTTGTGCCAAGAACGGAGTAAGCGCATTTGCTATTTTATGCAAGTTTTGGCGAAACTGTTGGTAGAGTTGTAAATGCGATGCAAACACATTGAACTCTAGATTTTATTCGGTACCTGCACATTTGAAGGAAAAACAACATTTTGTGTGCACTACGTCATCATATGCAGATTTTTATCCTAAACAAGTCAGTTTAGTGGAAACACCACTGGTGGGGAAGTGCGCATATTTTCTTTATCCGGATTTGTTCAATATTATCATGAAAATCTGTCGCCAATTAGACGTAACACCTAGCTAGTGTCGCGATCTGCTCTCCTCACACACAGAAAGAAGGTGGCGCCAATATCCTAGATACACCAGGATTTCTGGCAAACCACAAGTATTGCGCAACGCCTTGTCAAGTCTTTATATTAGCACCTGCAATGGCACTAGAATCACTAAGTTTCACTTTGTCTTCATCAGTGGATAGATAGCATGCAACTAGGCCACTAAACGGAGTCACGAGCTTTATTCACTCGGTCCATTTGACTATAGATTATAGGAGGAGTCATGTGAAATATAATATATTAAAATCGAAATTCCAGTTCATACCGAGAACGAAACTGCTATTCTAAAGTTTAAAGGGAAGTAGCCTAGAACAGAAAGCATTACCTCAGTTTCTGTTAATGGTCTGCGAAAATACACAATATAATCTTGGAATTGACCTCCACACTCACAGCTGAGTAAGTTATTAATTCCTTTACTGAATGTTATTGTATTGTAGGTTATTCTTATTCTATCTATAGTCATGCAGCTTGCTATAACATAATACAATATTGCTGATCTGGTAGTACCTGTTTATAATTTAACTTTCATGAAATGTTCGCTTAAGTTTCTGTAATTTTTTTCAATATATTTTTTAAGACTTGCGGATCTGGGGGCTTTTCACCAACTGACTTTCTCTCTCTCTGTGTGTTTTGTCTGTGTGTTTGTCTGTCTGTGTGTGTGTGAATTAAGAACATGATGAAGATGACCCCACTGTTTATGTTCCTCGTACTCTCTGCAACCAAAGGTCTGTTAGAATGAGCAGGTCACATCATGTATTATAAGTAACACATGATGAGTATCCTGCTCTAGAAACCAACCAAAAAGACCATTCATACAACAAACCTTTCATCACTAATTGTTGTACTATTGAGCACCCCCATAGCAATTTTAATGTTGGTGTCAAATGTTTATTTGTACCACATAAAATATTTGTACAGTACATTTAGGCTACCTACATAGTGCACTACTCTTGACCATAGTCCAACGGGGAGCCCTGATCTAAAGTAGTGCACTATATAGGGAATAGGGTGCCATGGACCCTGGTCAAAAGTAGTGCACTATATAGGGAATAGGGTGCCATGGACCCTGGTCAAAAGTAGTGCACTATATATAGGGAATAGGGTGCCATGGACCCTGGTCTAAAGTAGTGCACTATACAGGGAATAAGGTGCCCTCCGTCCTCCACTGAGACGGTCTCTTGGATGTTCTTCCCACAGAGCTGTTCAGAGGAGGCTGTGCGTTATGTGACTCTCCTCCATCTTCACATAAGTCTGTTGGTGTCCGGGAGGGAGAGATGGCAGTGCTAAAGTGCGGACTGTGCACCACCATGGCAGGGCACAGGGAGGGGAACCTGACCCTGGCATGGAGCAACCACTCTGGGCCTGGGGAGCTTCAGGAGCCTGCGGTGTGGATGTCTGAAGACACTCTCGTCATCCTGAGGGTCTCTCCCAACCAACAGGGGTCCTACTCCTGCTCACTACTGTAAGTGTCTGTCTCTTACAAATCTAGTTGGCCTTTTATTGTCCATTTTATCAATCATACTTTTGTTCTTTAATTGTTTTCTCCTTCCCTCTGATGTATTTTATGCGTCATTCTGTTGATGCGTTGATTCATTGACTGATTGAATGGTTGATGATGTGATTGATTGATTGATTGATTGGTTGATTAATGGTCATATCTCTCTCTCTGGACTGTTTCAGCAACGCCAGTGGCCAGCCCCTGAGAACAGTGTGGTTTAACATCACAGTGTTCTCTGGCCAGTGTTACATAGATATGAATGTGTATCAAGCCACGTGCTATCTGAGACAGTCCTGTGAAAAGTTAACCTGCACGTCAGACAGCGTCCCACAAAACTTCACAAAACATAATTATACGTGGTACAAGGTATGACCTCTTCTTTTCTTTACCCCCCCCCCCTCCCCCTCCCCTCCCCTCCCCCTCCCCTCCCCCAGTAGATGACAAAGTAGTAGTAAATATCCACTGATGTTGAGTTTCCACTAGTTCTTCTTACTTGCCTTTGGCTAAAACTAAAAACATGCGTCATTACATGTGCTTGAAGAGGTGCGTTTTCCCTCTAGCCGTTGGCAAGGTGCTATTGAATAGTCTGTTGTCGTTTTTTTCCACGAGACCAAAAGCCACAGGGTATTTCCCTGTTATATGATGTTTTTCCCCTGGCCTGAGTGGGTGTCCTAGCTAGCATAGGGACCAGCATCAACATTTTAGTTCACCAGTCATGGATGGTGCAGCAAAACTCTCACAACTCTCTGTTTTGTGATTAGCATCAATAGACACTGGCTTTGTATTACCTGTTTATTACCAGTTGATTACCAGGTGATTACCAGTTGATTACCAGTTGATTACCAGGTGATTACCAGGTGACTACCAGTTGATTACGAGTTGATTACCAGGTGTTCTGCCTTCTTATTATTCGAACATGCTGGTCATTTATGAACATTTGAACATCGTGGCCATGTTCTGTTATAATCTCCACCCGGCACAGCCAGAAGAGGACTGGCCACCCCACATAGCCTGGTTCCTCTCTAGGTTTCTTCCTAGGTTTTGGCCTTTCTAGGGAGTTTTTCCTAGCCACCGTGCTTCTACACCTGCATTGCTTGCTGTTTGGGGTTTTAGGCTGGGTTTCTGTACAGCACTTTGAGATATCAGCTGATGTACGAAGGGCTATATAAATACATTTGATTTGATTTGATTTGATTTGAAGTGATTACCAGGTGATTACCAGTTGATTACCAGGTGATTACCGGGTGATTACCGGGTGATTACCAGTTGATTACCATGTGATTACCGGGTGATTACCGGGTGATTACCAGTTGATTACCAGTTGATTACCAGGTGATTACCAGGTGATTACCAGTTGATTACCGGTTGATTACCAGGTGTTTAGCAGGTGATTAGCAGGTGATTCCTGGGTGATTACCGGGTGATTACCAGGTGATTACCTGTTTATTAATCACATTTATTTATAAAGTTCTTTTTACATCAGCAGATGTGACAAAGTGTTTATACAGAAACCGAGTCTAAAACCCCAAGCAACAAGCAATGCAAATGTAGAAGCACGGTGGCTAGAAAAAACTCCCTGTGTAATATGTGTCTTGCCTGTTTATTACCTGTTTATTACCTGTATATTACCTGGTATTGCCTGTTTATTACCTGTTTATTATCTGTTTATTACCTGTTTATTACCTGTTATTGCCTGTTTATTACCTGTTATTACCTGTTTATTATCTGTTTATTACCTGTTATTACCTGTTTATTACCTGTTATTACCTGTTATTACCTGTTTATTACCTGTTATTACCTGGTATTGCCTGTTTATTACCTGTTTATTACCTGTTTATTATCTGTTTATTACCTGTTTATTATCTGTTTATTACCTGTTTATTACCTGTTTATTACCTGTTTATTACCTGTTTATTATCTGTTTATTACCTGTTTATTACCTGTTATTACCTGTTATTACCTGTTTATTACCTGTTATTACCTGGTATTGCCTGTGTATTATCTGTGTCTTACCTGTTATTACCTGTTATTACCTGTTATTGCCTGTTTATTACCTGTTATTACCTGTTTATTACCTGTTATTACCTGGTATTGCTTGTTATTACCAGTTATTGCTTGTTATTACCTGTTATTACCTGTTATTACCTGTTTATTACCTGTTATTGCCTGTGTATTATCTGTGTCTTACCTGTTATTGTATGTTTATTGCCTGGTTATTACCTGTATATTATATGTGTCTTAACTGATATTGCCTGTTTATTGCCAGTTATTGCCAGTTATTGCCTGTTTATTACCTGTTTATTACCTGTTTGCCTGTTTATTACCTGTTTATTACCTGTTATTACCTGTTATTGCCTGTTTATTACCTGTTATTACCTGGTATTGCTTGTTATTACCAGTTATTGCTTGTTATTACCTGTTATTACCTGTTTATTACCTGTTATTACCCAGTATTGCTTGTTATTACCTGTTATTGCCTGTGTATTATCTGTGTTTTACCTGTTATTGCCTGTGTATTATCTGTGTCTTACCTGTTATTGCCTGTGTATTATCTGTGTCTTACCTGTTATTGCCTGTGTATTATCTGTGTCTTACCTGTTATTGCCTGTGTATTATCTGTGTCTTACCTGTTATTGCCTGTGTATTATCTGTGTCTTACCTGTTATTGCCTGTTATTACCTGTTATTACCTGTTATTACCTGTTTATTACCTGTTATTGCCTGTGTATTATGTGTCTTACCTGTTATTGTATGTTTATTGCCTGGTTATTACCTGTATATTATATGTGTCTTAACTGATATTGTCTGTTTATTGCCTGTTATTGCCTGTTATTGCCTGTGTATTATGTGTCTTACCTGATATTGCCTCTTATTGCCTGTTATTGCCTGTTATTGCCTGTTATTACCTGTTATTACCTGTTATTGCCTGGTATTGCCTGTTATTACCTGTTATTACCTGTTATTGCCTGTTATTGCCTGTTATTACCTGTTATTACCTGTTATTGCCTGGTATTGCCTGTTATTACCTGTTATTACCTGTTATTGCCTGTGTATTATGTGTCTTACCTGATATTACCTGTTATTACCTGTGTATTATATGTGTCTTAACTGATATTACCTGTTATTACCTGTTATTGTCTGTGTATTACCTGTGTATTACCTGTGTATTACCTGTGTATTACCTGTGTCTTGATTAATGCATTGTAGAACTGTGACACAGAGTTACGCTCTGACTTTGGCGATGGATACCTGACGAGTGCTTCTGAAAGTGACAATGGTTACTATACCTGCACTTCATACTACACATACAACTCAAAGCTCCATGATGGACAGGTGTTTACCTTGTCCAGAACGATGGAGCGGACAGTTAAAGAAGGTAAGAAGTTACTGGACATTACTGGATATCAGGGTTGGGATACATTTTTACATTTCAGTCAAATTCAGAAAGTAAATCCAATTCCAATTTTGAAATATTTATTAATTGAAAAGAATTGAAGAGAATTAGAATTTCAGTGTACTTCCTGAATCGACTGGAATTGAAATGGAATTGACCCCAATCCTGCTGTATGGTTTTGGAGCTTCTGACCTTTTGCAAAGATACCTTGAAATGTATTTGTCAATTAAGATGTATTTCATGTTTGGTGGATCTGAACCTGGGTTACAGGGGAAGGCTAAAGTCAATGCAAGAACAAGGATCTGTAACTTATGTCCATATTGATGCTTTATTCTGTTCAAAACTATTCATAGAAAGAGTTTCCTTTTAACTACATTCATGTTTATGTTTCAGCTACATTAATATTTCTGTTTCAGCTACAGTGATATTTGGTATTAGGTACAGTGATATTTCTGTTTCAGCTACAGTGATATTTGGTATTAGGTACAGTGATATTTCTGTTTCAGCTACAGTGATATTTGGTATTAGGTACAGTGATATTTGGTATTAGGTACAGTGATATTTCTGTTTCAGCTACAGTGATATTTGGTATTAGGTACAGTGATATTTCTGTTTCAGCTACAGTGATATTTGGTATTAGGTACAGTGATATTTGGTATTAGGTAGAGTGATATTTCTGTTTCAGCTACAGTGATATTTCTGTTTCAGCTACAGTGATATTTCTGTTTCAGCTACAGTGATATTTCTGTTTCAGCTACAGTGATATTTGGTATTAGGTACAGTGATATTTCTGTTTCAGCTACAGTGATATTTCTGTTTCAGCTACAGTGATATTTCTGTTTCAGCTACAGTGATATTTGGTATTAGGTACAGTGATATTTCTGTTTCAGCTACAGTGATATTTCTGTTTCAGCTACAGTGATATTTCTGTTTCAGCTACAGTGATATTTCTGTTTCAGCTACAGTGATATTTCTGTTTCAGCTACAGTGATACTTCTGTTTCAGCTACAGTGATATTTCTGTTTTTGAGTTCTGAGTTTTGAATACAGTGATATTTGAGTTTTGACTACAGTGATGAATACAGTGATATTTGAGTTTTGACTACAGTGATGAATACAGTGATATTTGAGTTTTGACTACAGTGATGAATACAGTGATATTTGAGTTTTGACTACAGTGATGAATACAGTGATATTTGAGTTTTGACTACAGTGATGAATACAGTGATATTTGAGTTTTGAATACAGTGATGAATACAGTGATATTTGAGTTTTGACTACAGTGATATTTGAGTTTTGACTACAGTGATGAATACAGTGATATTTGAGTTTTGACTACAGTGATGAATACAGTGATATTTGAGTTTTGACTACAGTGATGAATACAGTGATATTTGAGTTTTGACTACAGTGATGAATACAGTGATATTTGAGTTTTGACTACAGTGATGAATACAGTGATATTTGAGTTTTGACTACAGTGATGAATACAGTGATATTTGAGTTTTGACTACAGTGATGAATACAGTGATATTTGAGTTTTGAATACAGTGATATTCGAGTTTTGACTACAGTGATATTATTGTATTGTACAGGAAGTTCCCCGGTTATGCCAAAGATCATCGAACCTCGGGATGGGGAGGTTATTGAAGTAGATATGGGTGAGTTCCTCTCTACCTATCTGTATGGGTGTCAATTAATGTCTTTACTGTCACGTGTGTGTGAATGTGTGTGCAGGGTTGGGGAGTAACAGATTACATGGAAGAGATTACAAAAAATTGTAACTGAAATCTATTACTCTACCAGCAATTTTTTTGTGTGTTTTTTTGTAATCAGATTACAGATACTTTTGAAAAACTAGATGATTACTTCGAGGATTACTTTTAAATTCAGAAAGGATGTTTGCGAAAACAAATATTATATTTATTTATTTATTTTATTTCACCTTTATTTAACCAGGTAGGCTAGTTGAGAACAAGTTCTCATTTGCAACTGTGATTCTGGCCAAGATAAAGCATAGCAATTCGACACATACAACAACACAGAGTTACACATGGAATAAACAAAACATACAGTCAATAATACAGTAGAACAAAAGAAAACAAAAAGTCTATATACAGTGAGTGCAAATGAGGTAAGTTAAGGAAATAAATAGGCCATGGTGGCGAAGTAATTACAATATAGCAATTAAACACTGGAATGGTAGATGTGCAGAAGATGAATGTGCAAGTAGAGATACTGGGATGCAAAGGAGCCAAATAAATAAATACCAGTATGGGGATGAGGTAGGTAGATAGATGGGCTGTTTACAGATGGGCTATGTACAGGTGCAGTGATCTGTGAGCTGCTCTGACAGCTGGTGCTTAAAGCTAGTGAAGGAGATGTGAGTCTCCAGCTTCAGGGACTTTTGCAATTCATTCCAGTCATGGGCAGCAGAGAACTGGAAGGAAAGATAAGCACTTTGAGAGCCTGTTTGTAGACAGACTGAATAGGTTTTAATGTTGTACAGCAAGCTTGGGCCCAACTAGTCAAGCAGTATGTTAAGTGGGGGAGTATCATAGATTTGAAGTACAGTTTTGCTACCTCTGTAGTCAAACAATTTAGTACAGTGCCTTGCGAAAGTATTCGGCCCCCTTGAACTTTGCGACCTTTTGCCACATTTCAGGCTTCAAACATAAAGATATAAAACTGTATTTTTTTGTGAAGAATCAACAACAAGTGGGACACAATCATGAAGTGGAACGAGATTTATTGGATATTTCAAACTTTTTTAACAAGTCAAAAACTGAAAAATTGGGCGTGCAAAATTATTCAGCCCCTTTACTTTCAGTGCAGCAAACTCTCTCCAGAAGTTCAGTGAGGATCTCTGAATGATCCAATGTTGACCTAAATGACTAATGATGATAAATACAATCCACCTGTGTGTATTCAAGTCTCCGTATAAATGCACCTGCACTGTGATAGTCTCAGAGGTCCGTTAAAAGCGCAGAGAGCATCATGAAGAACAAGGAACACACCAGGCAGGTCCGAGATACTGTTGTGAAGAAGTTTAAAGCCAGATTTGGATACAAAAAGATTTCCCAAGCTTTAAACATCCCAAGGAGCACTGTGCAAGCGATAATATTGAAATGGAAGGAGTATCAGACCACTGCAAATCTACCAAGACCTGGCCGTCCCTCTAAACTTTCAGCTCATACAAGGAGAAGACTGATCAGAGATGCAGCCAAGAGGCCCATGATCACTCTGGATGAACTGCAAAGATCTACAGCTGAGGTGGGAGACTCTGTCCATAGGACAACAATCAGTCGTATATTGCACAAATCTGGCCTTTATGGAAGAGTGGCAAGAAGAAAGCCATTTCTTAAAGATATCCATAAAAAGTGTTGTTTAAAGTTTGCCACAAGCCACCTGGGAGACACACCAAACATGTGGAAGAAGGTGCTCTGGTCAGATGAAACCAAAATTGAACTTTTTGGCAACAATGCAAAACGTTATGTTTGGCGTAAAAGCAACACAGCTCATCACCCTGAACAGACCATCCCCACTGTCAAACATGGTGGTGGCAGCATCATGGTTTGGGCCTGCTTTTCTTCAGCAGGGACAGGGAAGATGGTTAAAATTAATGGGAAGATGGGTGGAGCCAAATACAGGACCATTCTGGAAGAAAACCTGATGGAGTCTGCAAAAGACCTGAGACTGGGACAGAGATTTGTCTTCCATCAAGACAATGATCCAAAACATAAAGCAAAATCTACAATGGAATGGTTCAAAAATAAACATATCCAGGTGTAGAATGGCCAAGTCAAAGTCCAGACCTGATTCCAATCGAGAATCTGTGGAAAGAACTGAAAACTGCTGTTTACAAATGCTCTCCATCCAACCTCACTGAGCTCGAGCTGTTTTGCAAGGAGGAATGGGAAAAAATGTCAGTCTCTCGATGTGCAAAACTGATAGAGACATACCCCAAGCGACTTACAGCTGTAATCGCAGCAAAAGGTGGCGCTACAAAGTATTAACTTAAGGGGGCTGAATAATTTTGCACGCCCAATTTTTCAGTTTTTGATTTGTTAAAAAAGTTTGAAATATCCAATAAATGTCGTTCCACTTCATGATTGTGTCCCACTTGTTGTTGTTTCTTCAAAAAAAATACAGTTTTATATCTTTATGTTTGAAGCCTGAAATGTGGCAAAAGGTCGCAAAGTTCAAGGGGGCCGAATACTTTCGCAAGGCACTGTATAAATCGGATATTAGCTAGGTTGAATTTGGTTATCATGCAAACAGTTTTTTTCACATTGAGATGCAAACACGAGTCACTATCCACTTTGTAACCTGGTGTTAAGGTTTTCTTCCGGTGAAGGAGAGGAGGACCAAAATGCAGCATCGTTATTTGTAAACATCTTTAATAAAGATGAAAAACGAACAATAAACGTAACTTGAAAAACCTAAAACAGCCTTATCTGGTGCAAACAGAGACAGGAACAATCACCCACGAAACACACAAAGAATATGGCTGCCTAAATATGGTTCCCAATCAGAGACAACGATAAACACCTGCCTCTGATTGAGAACCACTCTAGGCAACCATAGACTTAACTAGACAACTCTACTATACCACAATCCCATAACCTATAAAAACCCCAAGACAAAACACACCACATAAATAACCCATGTCACACCCTGGCCTGACCAAAATAATAAAGAAAACACAAAATACTAAGACCAGGGCGTGACACCTGGACCATTACAGTAGTGAGTTATTGTGCAGCTTGTTGTTTGCTCTTTGCATGCACATATATCACTGTATCATCTGCATACATTTGAAATTCAGACCCAGTCTAGACAGAAGGCAGATCATTAATGTACAGGCTGAACAGGAGGGGCCCCAGTATTGACCCTTGGGGCACGCCTACATCATAGCTAAGAGTGGGCGACAGCTCATTGCTCACTCTGACACACTGAGTTCTGCCTTCAAGGTATGATTTCATCCATCTCAAGGCATCAGGGGAAAAGTTGAACTTGGACAATTTTGTGATGAGAATCTCATGGTTAACAGTATCAAAAGCCTTCCTTAGGTCCAGAAACACAGCCCCCTTTTTCTATCTTTGACTTCACATTTTCCAGAAGAAAGCAGTTGGCCGTTTCTGTGGAGTGTTTCGCTCTGAAGCCAAACTGCATGGAGTGTAATGTGGCTGTTTTTGAGGTGGGCAATCAGTTGTTCTGCTACACACTTTTCAACAACCTTTGACACCACAGGTAGTATACTAATGGGCCTGTAGTTACGCACGTCAGCAGGGTCGCCCGATTTAAAGATGGCCGTTATTATGGCCGACTTCCATACCCTTGGAAACACCCCGAGACCAATAGATGTGTTGGTGACCTTAGTAATGGGGCCAATGAGTGACTCTTTGTAGTTTTTAAGAAAGGTAGAGTCCAGCCCAAACACATCTTTGGCTTTAGAGTTCTTTAGTGAGCTAATCACCTTGTTCACCTTTGATTCAGAAACCTCCCTTAGGTTGAGCATCATTTACTAGCACTGAGCCCAAGAAACCAGTGGAGGGGTTCTGTGTCAGTACCCTGACAGAGTCAATAAAGTAGGAATTGAAGGCTATTGCTATTTCGACTGCATCCTGTGTTAGATTGTTATTCACCATGAGTCTTTTTGCAGTGTTACTATGGTCTTTCCCTGTTAATGTTTTTTAGATTCTCCCAGATCAGTTTAGAATTTCCCTTTGCTTCACCAATTATGTTAATAAAAACGTTTGCCTTGGACTGTCTGATTTCTTCCATCACCTTATTTCTCAACATGGTAAACCTACGTCTGTCATGCTCCAATTTGGATCTTAGGGCTATTTTTAGAGCATAATCTCGTTCTTTCATCCATTTCCAGATTTCTCCATTTAGCCAAGGAAGAGTGCTCTTTTGGCCAGGTTTGGATTTGATTTTCTTTAGGAAACCATTTATTGTAGTCTGGATTGTGGATAGAAAAACCTGACTATCAGCTTCCACGTCTGTATAGGACAAGAGATCATTCCAGTTTATTCCCTTAATTGCGTTTTCAAAATAGTTTAATTCACTCTTAGGTATTCTTAGTTGATCCGGCTTTCTAACAGTAGAGAGGTTAAACCTGCTCTTAGACAGCTTTCTGGCTATACGTGTCAGATTATGATCAGATAGCCCAGTATTTAGTCACTCTCTCTGGTTTATTACTGAGCACCAAATCAATCTGTGTTTTTGAGCAACAAGTCACCCTGGTTGGCCCTTTAACTAGCTGTGTAAGCTCAAAGGTATTGGTGACCTGTTTGAGGGTTATCCTACAAGACTTGTCTTCATAAATAATTTAAAAATCTCCCATTAAGATGACCTCTTTCCCAAAATCACATTCCCTAAGCATGTTATTAAACTGATCAAAAAAGACACTTTTGGTGGAAGGTGGCCTACACATTCCAATAAGGGTGACACACTGAACTCTGTCTGAGAAGTAGTTGGTAAACCAGGCGAGGCAATCATTTGAGAAACCAAGGCTGTCGAGTCTGCCAATAAGAATGTGGTGATTGACAGAGTCGAAAGCCTTGGCCAGGTCGATGAATACGGCTGCACAGTAATGTCTCTTATCGATGGCGGTTATGGTGTCGTTTAGAACCTTGAGCGTGGCTGAGGTGCCCCCATGACCAGCTCTGAAACCAGATTGCATAGCGGAGAATGTACGGTGGGATTCGAAATGGTCATTAATCTGTTTGTTGACTTGGCTTTCGAAGACCTTAGAAAGACAGGATAGGATAGATAGTCTGTAGCAGTTTGGGTCTACAGTGTCACCCCCTTTGAAGAGGGGGATGACCGTGGCAGCTTTCCAATCTTTGGGGATCTCAGACGATACAAAAGAGAGGTTGAACAGGCTAGTAATAGTGGTTGCAACAATTTCGGCAGATAATTTTAGAAAGAGAGGGTCCAGATTGTCTAGCCCGGCAGATTTGTAGGGGTCCAGATTTTGCAGCTCTTTCAGAACATCAGCTATCTGGATTTGGGTGAAGAAGAAATGGTGGGGGCTTTGGCGGGTTGCTGTGGAGGGTGCCAGGTAGTTGACCGGGGTAGTGGTAGCCAGGTGGAAAGCATGGCCAGCCGTAGAGAAATGCTTATTGAAATTCTCAATTATAGTGGATATATCGGTGGTGACAGTGTTTCCTAGCCTCAGAGCAGTGGGCAGCTGGGAGGAGTTGCTCTTATTCTCCATGGACCTTACAGTGTCCCAGAATTTTTTGAGTTAGTACTACAGGATGCAAATTTCTGTCTGAAAAAGCTAGCCTTAGCTTTTCTAACTGCCTGTGTATATTTGTTCCTAACTTCACTGAAAAGTTGCATATCACAGGGGAAATTCGATGCTAATGCAGAACGCCATAGGATGTTTTTGTGCTGGTCAAGGGCAGACAGGTCTGGAGTGAACCAAGGACTATATCTATTCTTAGTTCTACATTTTTTGAATGGAGCATGCTTATTTAAGATGGTGAGGAAAGCACATTTAAAGAATAGCCAGGCATCATCTACTGACGGGATGAGGTCAATGTCATTCCAGGATATCCTGACCAGGTCGATTAGAAAGGCCTACTCGCAGAAGTGTTTTAGGGAGCATTTGACAGTGATGAGGGGTGGTCGTTTGGTCGCAGACCCATTACGGATGCAGGCAATGAGGCAGTGATCGCTGAGATCTTGATCGAAAACAGCAGAGGTGTATTTAGAGGGTGAGTTAGTTAGGATGACATCTATGAGGGTGCCCGTGTTTACGGGTTTGGAGTTGTACCTGGTAGGTTCATTGATAATTTGTGTGAGAGGGCATCAAGCTTGGATTGTAGGATGGCCGGGGTGTTAAGCATGTCCCAGTTTAGGTCACCTATTAGCACAAGCTCAGAAGATAGATGGGGGCAATCAATTCACATATGGTATAGAGGGCACAGCTGGGGGCAGAGGGAGGTCTATAGAAAGTGGCAACAGTGAGAGACTTGTTTCTGGAAAGGTGAATTTTTAGTTAAAGCTCGAATTGTTTGGGTACAGACTTGGATAGTAATACAGAACTCTGCAGGCTATCTTTGCAGTAGATTGCAACACCGCCCCATTTTGCAGTTCTATCTTGGTGGAAAATGTTATAGTTAGCTATGGAGATTTCAGGGTTTTTGATGGTTTTCCTAAGCCAGGATTCAGACACGACTAAGACATCTGGGTTGGCAGAGTGTGCTAAAACAGTGAGTAAATCAAATTTAGGGAGTAGGCTTCTAAATGTTAACATGCATGAAACCAAGGTTATTACGGTTACAGAAGTCAACAAATGAGAGCGCCTGGGGAATGGGAGTGGAGCTAGGCACTGCAGGTCCTGGATTAACCTCTACATCACCAGAGGAACAGAGGAAATGTAGGATAAGGGTACGGCTAAATGCTATATGAACTGGCCGTCTAGCACGTTCGGAACAGAGAGGAAAAGGAGCAGGTTTCTGGGCACGATAGCATAGATTCAAGGCATAGTGTACAGACAAAGGTAAGGTAGGATGTGAGTACATTGGAGGTGAACCTAGACATTGAGTAATGATGAGAGAGATATAGTCTCTAGAGACGTTTAAACCAGGTGATGTCATCGCATATGTAGGAGGTGGAACAACATGATTGGTTAAGGGATATTGAGCAGGGCTAGAGGCTCTACAGTGAAATAGGACAGTAGTGGCCAGTTATCACATTTGTTGCCAGCTATCATATATTTGTTGATGTAAAGAGCGTGGGGCCTAGGATTGAGCCTTGGGGTACTCCTTTGGTGACAGGGAGTGGCTGAGGCTGTCTGACTTTATACACGGCACTCTATGAGAGGTAGCTAGCAAAGTGTTAGTGAATGTTATGTGTTTTCTCCAGGATCTACTGTGGTGGTGGTCTGCAGGGCTGGCCTGTCCTCTGAATCTGACCAATTATACTGGCTGGAAAACAGATCTTTTGTGGAGGACAACCAGACGACCCTACCAGTGTTTTATAACGTTTCACAGTGAGTACACTCACTACAGAACAGACCTGGGTTCAAATACTATTTAAAATCACTTAACATAACACACTTGACTGTTTCTCCAGAGAGAATGACCATCACCAGGCATCGCTGGTGATCAGTCAGGTGTCAGAGGAGCAGCTGAGGAACACATACACCTGTCAACTGGATTCTTCATCTGGGAACGACAAGGTCTCCATCACCTTCCAACAGAAGAGTAAGTCAAGCAGCCTCTTAAAGGGACATCTTAGCTTTCCAATCATCTAAAATATTACAGAGTCTGCCTTTATCAAACTCTACTGGTCATTTCACAGAATCCTCTCTTCTGCTCTTAGGTTACATGACATTTAATCAATGAGATATTATCTCTTCTGCTCTTAGGTTACCATGACATTTAATCAAGAAGATATTATCTCTTCTGCTCTTAGGTTACCATGACATTTAATCAATAAGATATTATCTCTTCTGCTCTTAGGTTACCATGACATTTAATCAATAAGATATTATCTCTTCTACTCTTAGGTTACCATGACATTTAATCAATAAGATATTATCTCTTCTGCTCTTAGGTTACCATGACATTTAATCAAGAAGATATTATGATCACTTCTGTGTGAAATGATGATGATTTTCTGTGATTTTTTTTTCTCTCCAGTTTCTCTTTCTGCTGTACAGTAACAGCGGTTTGATATAACCAGGTTTATGTGTGTGTGTGTGTGTGTGTGTGTGCGTGTGTGCGTGTGCGTGTGTGTGTGTGTGTGTGTATTTCATGTCACCCTTTAGGTCCACCCCAGTTCCACTTCCTGGTGCTGGGTATAGTGGGGGTCTTTGTCGTAACGGTGGTGGTGGTGACTGTTGTCTATGTCAAGCTGAAGGTGGACATCATTCTATTTCTCAGACATGATCTGGGTTGGCATCATCACAACGTCTCTGGTGAGAATAACACCTAACGCCAAACATGCCAATGTCTCATGCAAACGTTGTAGATCGTGTTTCACCACATGATTTGGATGAATTGTGTTAGTTTCAAATGGGATGTGTAACAACGCCTATGTACTGTGTTATAATGCCTATGTACTGTGTTATAATGCCTATGTGCTGTGTTATAATGCCTATGTGCTGTGTTATAGTGCCTATGTGCGGTGTTATAATGCCTATGTACTGTGTTATAATGCCTATGTCCTGTGTTATAATGCCTATGTGCTGTGTTATAATGCCTATGTGCTGTGTTATAATGCCTATGTGCTGTGTTATAATGCCTGTGTGCTGTGTTATAATGCCTATGTGCTGTGTTATAATGCCTATGTGCTGTGTTATAATGCCTATGTGCTGTGTTATAATGCCTATGTGCTGTGTTATAATGCCTATGTGCTGTCTTATAATGCCTATCTGCTGTGTTATAATGCCTATGTGCTGTGTTATAATTCCTATCTGCTGTGTTATAATGCCTATGTGCTGTGTTATAACTTGCCTGAATGGTGTGTTTCAGATGGGAAGCGTTACGATGCCTATGTGTTGTGTTATAAGAGTGACACAGAGTCAGGTGTCAGTGAGGAGGACAGGCGTCAGGTGGAGGAGGTGCTGGAGGAGCAGTATGGTTACAGCCTGTGTCTCTACGACCGTGACGTGCTCCCTGGGGAGGGTGAGTCAGTCCACTGTCCTCACATTTCTCCTCATACTGGTGTGTGTGTGTGTGTGTGTGTGTGTGTGTGTGTGTGTGTGTGTGTGCGTGTTTGTGTATGCACTGTTCTTCTACCTCTACCTGTTTCTCTACCTGTTCCTCTACCTGTTCTTTTACCTCTACCTGTTCATCTACCTCTACCTGTTCCTCTACCTGTTCTTTTACCTCTACCTGTTCCTCTACCTCTACCTGTTCCTCTACCTGTTCCTCTACATGTTCCTCTACCTGTTCCTCTACCTGTTCCTCTTCCTCTACCTGTTCCTCTTCCTCTACCTGTTCATCTACCTCTACCTGTCCCTCTACCTCTACCTGTTCCTCTACCTCTACCTGTCCCTCTACCTGTTCCTCTACCTCTACCTGTCCCTCTACCTCTACCTGTCCCTCTTCAACCTGTTTCTCTACCTGCACCTGTTCCACTACCTATACCTGGTCATCTACCTGTTCCTCTACCTCTACCTGTTCTTCTACCTCTACCTGTTCCTCTACCTCTACCTGTTCCTCTACCTGTTCATCTACCTCTACCTGTTCCTCTGCCTCTACCTGTGCCTCTATCTCTACCTGTTCTTCTACCTCTACCTGTTCATCTACCTCTACCTGTTCATCTGCCTCTACCTGTTCTTCTACCTCTACCTGTTCATCTACCTCTACCTGTTCATCTGCCTCTACCTGTTCCTCTACCTGTTCCTCTACCTCTACCTGTTCCTCTACCTGTTCATCTACCTGTTCCTCTACCTGTTCCTCTACCTGTTCCTCTACCTGTTCATCTACCTTTACCTGGTCATCTACCTGTTAATCTACCTGTACCTGTTCCTCTACCTGTTCCTCTACCTCTACCTGTTCCTCTACCTGTTCCTCTACTTCTACCTGTTCACCTACCTCTACCTGTTCATCTACCTGTACCTGTACCTCTACCTCTACCTGTTCCTGTTCCTCTACCTGTTCCTCTACCTCTACCTGTTCCTGTTCCTCTACCTTTACCTGTTCCTCTACCTGTTCCTCTACCTCTACCTGTTCCTCTACCTGTTCTTCTACCTCTACCTGTTCCTCTACCTCTACCTGTTCTTCTACCTGTTCCTCTACCTGTTCATCTACCTGTTCCTCTACCTGTTCTTCTACCTGTTCCTCTACCTGTTCCTCTACCTGTTCCTCTACCTGTTCATCTACCTGTTCTTCTACCTGTTCATCTACCTGTTCCTCTACCTGTTCTTCTACCTGTTCCTCTACCTGTTCATCTACCTGTTCATCTACCTGTTCCTCTACCTGTTCTTCTACCTATACCTCTACCTGGTCTTCTACCTGTTCCTCTACCTGTTCATCTACCTCTACCTGTTCCTCTACCTCTACCTGTTCCTCTACCTCTACCTGTTCCTCTACCTCTATCTGTTCCTCTACCTGTTCCTCTACCTGTTCTTCTACCTCTACCTGTTCTTCTACCTCTACCTGTTCCTCTACCTGTTCCTCTACCTGTTCACCTACCTCTACCTGTTCATCTACCTGTACCTCTACCTCTACCTGTTCCTCTACCTGTTCACCTACCTCTACCTGTTCATCTACCTGTACCTATACCTCTACCTGGTCTTCTACCTGTTCCTCTACCTGTTCATCTACCTCTACCTGTTCATCTACCTGTACCTGTTTCTCTACCTGTTCCTCTACCTCTACCTCTACCTGTTCATCTACCTCTACCTGTTCATCTACCTGTACCTCTACCTCTACCTGTTCCTCTACCTGTTCACCTACCTCTACCTGTTCATCTACCTGTACCTATACCTCTACCTGGTCTTCTACCTGTTCCTCTACCTGTTCATCTACCTCTACCTGTTCATCTACCTGTACCTGTTCCTCTACCTGTTCCTCTACCTCTACCTGTATCTGTTCCACTACCTGTATCTGTTCCTCTACATCTACCTCTACCTGTCCCTCTACCTCTACCTGTTCATCTACCTCTACCTGTTCCTCTACCTGTTCATCTACCTGTTCCTCTACCTGTTCCTCTACCTCTACCTGTACCTGTATTCGTTCCTTTTCCTGTTCCTGAACTTGTTCCTCCATCTCTACCTGTTCCTCTACCTGTACCTGTTCTTGTTCCTGTACCTGTTCTTCTTCCTATACCTGTTCCTGTTCTTGTTCCTGTATCTGTTCCTGTTCTTGTACCTGTTCTTGTTCTTGTACATTTTCCTGTATGCACTACTGTTCTTGTTCCTGTTCCTGTATCTCTTCTTGTTCCTGTACCTGTGCCTCTACCTGTACCAGTTCCCATATCCATTCCTGTTTCTGTATCTGTTCCTGTACCCGTTCCTGTACCTGTATCTGTTCCTGTACCCATCCCTGTTCCTGTATCCATTCCTGTACCTGTTCCTGTATCTGTTCCTGTTCTTGTATCTGTTCCTTTTCCCATTCCTGTACCTGTTCCTGTATCTGTATCCGTTCCTGTACCTGTTCCTGTATCTGTTCCTGTTCTTGTATCTGTTCCTTTTCCCATTCCTGTACCCGTTCCTGTTCCTGTACCTGTTCCTGTATCTGTTCCTGTACCCGTTCCTGTTTCTGTTTCTGTATCTGTTCCTGTACCCGTTCCTGTATCTGTTCCTGTACCCGTTCCTGTTCCTGTACCTGTATCTGTTCCTGTACCCATTCCTGTACCTGTATCTGTTCCTGTATCTGTTCCTGTACCCGTTCCTGTACCTGTATCTGTTCCTGTACCTGTATCTGTTCCTGTATCTGTTCCTGTACCTGTATCTGTACCTGTATCTGTTCCTGTATCTGTTCCTGTATCTGTTCCTGTATCTGTTCCTGTTCCTGTATCTGTATCAGTAAAGTATGTGCTCTGTGTTTCCAGCGGTGGCTGAGGCGGTGCTGGGGTGTATAGAGCAGAGCCGGAGACTGATCCTGGTGCCCAGCAGTCTGGGGCTGAACCCAGGGCAGGACAGCCAGTATAGTCTGCTCACTGGGCTCCATGCTGCACTGGTGGAACGGCAGACCTGGCTAATCCTCATCCAGACAGAGTCAGCCCCAGACAGCCAGGTAGTTATGCCTAAGGACGAGTTCTGCCTATGGACGACAGTTAGCTTTGTGGGTGTGTCCCAAATGGCACCCAATGTTATGGGCCCTGGTCTAAAGTAGTGCACTATAAAGGGAATAGGGTGCCATTTGGGATGATTCGTTGGTGAATGTGCGCTGTCCCTGTCAAATCAATTTCCCAAATAAACAGGTAGACCTGGAGCTGATGCCATGCTGTCTATCTAACTAAATAAACAGGTAGACCTGGAGCTGATGCCATGCTGTCTATCTAACTAAATAAACAGGTAGACCTGGAGCTGATGCCATGCTGTCTATCTAACTAAATAAACAGGTAGACCTGGAGCTGAAGCCATGCTGTCTATCTAACTAAATAAACAGGTAGACCTGGAGCTGATGCCATGCTGTCTATCTAACTAAATAAACAGGTAGACCTGGAGCTGATGCCATGCTGTCTATCTAACTAAATAAACAGGTAGACCTGGAGCTGATGCCATGCTGTCTATCTAACTAAATAAACAGGTAGACCTGGAGCTGATGCCATGCTGTCCTTCTAACTAAATAAACAGGTAGACCTGGAGCTGATGCCTTGCTGTCTATCTAACTAAATAAACAGGTAGACCTGGAGCTGATGCCTTGCTGTCTATCTAACTAAATAAACAGGTAGACCTGGAGCTGATGCCTTGCTGTCTATCTAACTAAATAAACAGGTAGACCTGGAGCTGATGCCTTGCTGTCTATCTAACTAAATAAACAGGTAGACCTGGAGCTGATGCCTAACTGCTTCAATTTCATTTCCTTTAAAACTGCTTCAACTACTTTTCCTTTCCGAAGCTGACTAGAAACACTTTGTATTTTTGTGCTACATAAGCTCAATTAGTAATTGTAACCTTAACACAACACCTAGTGATCTTGTTCAAGGGGTTCGGATCTCTTGGTTTAACAACTAAGGTGTTGCGTTGGTAGTCGGTGGACCTCCGTTCAAGTCCCGGTCGGGGTTACCCCCCCCCCCAAAAAAAATTCACTACATTATTCTGTAAACGTTTTAGGTGGATCTGAAGCTGGACTCCCTCCCTGAGGCCCTGCGGCTGCTGGCCCAGTCAGGACACACCGTCACCTGGAGGGGCTCCCACTCCAAACCCCTGTCCTCAGCCTTCTGGAAGGAGCTGCGTTACCGTATGCCTGCCACGACCAGACGGCGCCCCCCGAAGGACGAGAGGACCATTCTGTGATTATATAGGCTCCAGGGCAGGGTTTGGGTTCAGTCAATTCACAAAGTAAACTCAAATTCAAATGATATAATGGCATCTATTTTCAATTATCTTCACCCCCAACCCTGCTCCGGGGTGAAGATGAGTGAAATAAATGCATCTAATGTGATTAATGTGCCATTTTTACCTGTAAGAGTGAAATAGCTTTCCTTCCAATGTAAAAAAAAAAAAAAGTTAAAAAGCAGCTTTCTGTGTTGGAATGGTGTGGGCTTACCCTAGCAACAGAATGGTGTGGGCTTACCCTAGCAACAGAATGGTGTGGGCTTACCCTAGCAACAGAATGGTGTGGGCTTACCCTAGCAACAGAATGGTGTGGGCTTACCCTAGCAACAGAATGGTGTGGGCTTACCCTAGCAACAGAATGGTGTGGGCTTACCCTAGCAACAGAATGGTGTGGGCTTACCCTAGCAACAGAATGGTGTGGGCTTACCCTAGCAACAGAATGGTGTGGGCTTACCCTAGCAACAGAATGGTGTGGGCTTACCCTAGCAACAGAATGGTGTGGGCTTACCCTAGCAACAGAATGGTGTGGGCTTACCCTAGCAACAGAATGGTGTGGGCTTACCCTAGCAACAGAATGGTGTGGGCTTACCCTAGCAACAGAATGGTGTGGGCTTACCCTAGCAACAGAATGGTGTGGGCTTACCCTAGCAACAGAATGGTGTGGGCTTACCCTAGCAACAGAATGGTGTGGGCTTACCCCAGCAACAGAATTTGTGTAATTCTGATGTGAGGTTGCAGTTATCTGTTCTATGTCAAAACTAAGTTGCATGGGCCGCTGAGAGGGGAGAGGTCAAAGTGTCATCATGTGTAAACATATCTTTTACTCCCTACCTTTCCCAGTGGGGAAAGGAGGGTTTGCAGTGTCTGGAATCATTCTATGCTCCCTCTTATGTTGTTTCTATCTTAACCTATAGCCTCACCCTCCTCTCCGTGAGTTTGTCCAGGAGGTTGTATTTTGAGTTGGTTGTATCTAAATGACAATTTGATATATGCCTGTTGATTTAGAGGATTGGTTTATGGTTCTGGGGTTTAGGAAAGGAGACAAAGCTGAACGATGAATTATGTCTATGCTGTCTGACTATGTGTATCTTTGCTATTAAAGGAACTCAGTTGCATTGTAAGGGGGCTCTGAGAGAATTCAGGGGGAGACACTGAATTTATCTGAGAGTCACAGGATTGTGATAAGAGCTCATATAATTAAAGATGGACTTTTATAACTAACTCTGACGTGTGTGTGTGGTTTGCTCTCATGATTTGGTAAATAGAGGACATTTCCACGAAAAGGCTTACCCCAGCAACAGAATGGTGTGTGCTTACCCCAGCAACAGAATGGTGTGTGCTTACCCCAGCAACAGAATGGTGTGGGCTTACCCCAGCAACAGAATGGTGTGGGCTTACCCCAGCAACAGAATGGTGTGGGCTTACCCCAGCAACAGAATGGTGTGGGCTTACCCCAGCAACAGAATGGTGTGGGCTTATCCCAGCAACAGAATGGTGTGGGCTTACCCCAGCATCAGAATGGTGTGTGCTTACCCCAGCAACAGAATGGTGTGGGCTTACCCCAGCAACAGAATGGTGTGGGCTTACCCCAGCATCAGAATGGTGTGGGCTTACCCCAGCAACAGAATGGTGTGGGCTTACCCCAGCATCAGAATGGTGTGGGCTTACCCCAGCAACAGAATGGTGTGGGCTTACCCCAGCATCAGAATGGTGTGGGCTTACCCCAGCAACAGAATAGTGTGGGCTTACCCCAGCATCAGAATGGTGTGGGCTTACCCCAGCAACAGAATGGTGTGGGCTTACCCCAGCATCAGAATGGTGTGGGCTTACCCCAGCAACAGAATGGTGTGGGCTTACCCCAGCAACAGAATGATGTGGGCTTACCCCAGCAACATAATGGTGTGGGCTTACCCCAGCAACAGAATGGTGTGGGCTTACCCCAGCAACAGAATGGTGTGGGCTTACCCCAGCATCAGAATGGTGTGGGCTTACCCCAGCAACAGAATGGTGTGGGCTTACCCCAGCAACAGAATGGTGTGGGCTTACCCCAGCAACAGAATGGTGTGGGCTTACCCCAGCATCAGAATGGTGTGGGCTTACCCCAGCATCAGAATGGTGTGGGCTTACCCCAGCATCAGAATGGTGTGGGCTTACCCCAGCAACAGAATGGTGTGGGCTTATCCCAGCAACAGAATGGTGTGGGCTTACCCCAGCAACAGAATGGTGTGGGCTTACCCCAGCAACAGAATGGTGTGGGCTTACCCCAGCATCAGAATGGTGTGGGCTTACCCCAGCAACAGAATGGTGTGGGCTTACCCCAGCAACAGAATGGTGTGGGCTGTCGTGGAAGGATCAGAATTTGTTGGTAACATTTGTAAGATGTTTAATATTCATCAAATGTGTGTAAGTTACTTCTCATCAGAATGGTATTTTTGTGTAATTCTGATGTGAGGTTGCAGTTATCTGTTCTATGTCAAAACTAAGTTGCATGGGCCGCTGAGAGGGGAGAGGTCAAAGTGTCATCATGTGTAAACATATCTTTTACTCCCTACCTTTCCCAGTGGGGAAAGGAGGGTTTGCAGTGTCTGGAATCATTCTATGCTCCCTCTTATGTTGTTTCTATCTTAACCTATAGCCTCACCCTCCTCTCCGTGAGTTTGTCCAGGAGGTTGTATTTTGAGTTGGTTGTATCTAAATGACAATTTGATATATGCCTGTTGATTTAGAGGATTGGTTTATGGTTCTGGGGTTTAGGAAAGGAGACAAAGCTGAACGATGAATTATGTCTATGCTGTCTGACTATGTGTATCTTTGCTATTAAAGGAACTCAGTTGCATTGTAAGGGGGCTCTGAGAGAATTCAGGGGGAGACACTGAATTTATCTGAGAGTCACAGGATTGTGATAAGAGCTCATATAATTAAAGATGGACTTTTATAACTAACTCTGACGTGTGTGTGTGGTTTGCTCTCATGATTTGGTAAATAGAGGACATTTCCACGACAGGGCTTACCCCAGCAACAGAATGGTGTGTGCTTACCCCAGCAACAGAATGGTGTGTGCTTACCCCAGCAACAGAATGGTGTGGGCTTACCCCAGCAACAGAATGGTGTGGGCTTACCCCAGCAACAGAATGGTGTGGGCTTACCCCAGCAACAGAATGGTGTGGGCTTACCCCAGCAACAGAATGGTGTGGGCTTATCCCAGCAACAGAATGGTGTGGGCTTACCCCAGCATCAGAATGGTGTGTGCTTACCCAGCAACAGAATGGTGTGGGCTTACCCCAGCAACAGAATGGTGTGGGCTTACCCCAGCATCAGAATGGTGTGGGCTTACCCCAGCAACAGAATGGTGTGGGCTTACCCCAGCATCAGAATGGTGTGGGCTTACCCCAGCAACAGAATGGTGTGGGCTTACCCCAGCATCAGAATGGTGTGGGCTTACCCCAGCAACAGAATGGTGTGGGCTTACCCCAGCATCAGAATGGTGTGGGCTTACCCCAGCAACAGAATGGTGTGGGCTTACCCCAGCAACAGAATGATGTGGGCTTACCCCAGCAACATAATGGTGTGGGCTTACCCCAGCAACAGAATGGTGTGGGCTTACCCCAGCAACAGAATGGTGTGGGCTTACCCCAGCATCAGAATGGTGTGGGCTTACCCCAGCAACAGAATGGTGTGGGCTTACCCCAGCAACAGAATGGTGTGGGCTTACCCCAGCAACAGAATGGTGTGGGCTTACCCCAGCATCAGAATGGTGTGGGCTTACCCCAGCATCAGAATGGTGTGGGCTTACCCCAGCATCAGAATGGTGTGGGCTTACCCCAGCAACAGAATTGTGTGGGCTTACCCCAGCATCAGAATAGTGTGTGCTTACCCCAGCATCAGAATGGTGTGGGCTTACCCCAGCATCAGAATAGTGTGTGCTTACCCCAGCATCAGAATAGTGTGTGCTTACCCCAGCAACAGAATGGTGTGGGCTTACCCTAGCAACAGAATGGTGTGGGCTTACCCCAGCATCAGAATGGTGTGGCCTTACCCCAGCAACAGAATGGTGTGGGCTTACCCCAGCAACAGAATGGTGTGGGCTTACCCCAGCAACAGAATGGTGTGGGCTTACCCCAGCATCAGAATGGTGTGGGCTTACCCCAGCATCAGAATGGTGTGGGCTTACCCCAGCAACAGAATGGTGTGGGCTTACCCCAGCATCAGAATGGTGTGGGCTTACCCCAGCAACAGAATGGTGTGGGCTTACCCCAGCAACAGAATGGTGTGGGCTTACCCCAGCAACAGAATGGTGTGGGCTTACCCCAGCAACAGAATGGTGTGGGCTTACCCCAGCAACAGAATGGTGTGGGCTTACCCCAGCATCAGAATGGTGTGGGCTTATCCCAGGAACAGAATGGTGTGGGCTTACCCCAGCATCAGAATGGTGTGTGCTTACCCCAGCAACAGAATGGTGTGGGCTTACCCCAGCAACAGAATGGTGTGGGCTTACCCCAGCAACAGAATGGTGTGGGCTTACCCCAGCATCAGAATGGTGTGGGCTTACCCCAGCATCAGAATGGTGTGGGCTTACCCCAGCATCAGAATGGTGTGGGCTTACCCCAGCAACAGAATTGTGTGGGCTTACCCCAGCATCAGAATAGTGTGTGCTTACCCCAGCATCAGAATGGTGTGGGCTTACCCCAGCATCAGAATAGTGTGTGCTTACCCCAGCATCAGAATAGTGTGTGCTTACCCCAGCAACAGAATGGTGTGGGCTTACCCTAGCAACAGAATGGTGTGGGCTTACCCCAGCATCAGAATGGTGTGGCCTTACCCCAGCAACAGAATGGTGTGGGCTTACCCCAGCAACAGAATGGTGTGGGCTTACCCCAGCAACAGAATGGTGTGGGCTTACCCCAGCATCAGAATGGTGTGGGCTTACCCCAGCATCAGAATGGTGTGGGCTTACCCCAGCAACAGAATGGTGTGGGCTTACCCCAGCATCAGAATGGTGTGGGCTTACCCCAGCAACAGAATGGTGTGGGCTTACCCCAGCAACAGAATGGTGTGGGCTTACCCCAGCAACAGAATGGTGTGGGCTTACCCCAGCAACAGAATGGTGTGGGCTTACCCCAGCAACAGAATGGTGTGGGCTTACCCCAGCAACAGAATGGTGTGGGCTTATCCCAGGAACAGAATGGTGTGGGCTTACCCCAGCATCAGAATGGTGTGTGCTTACCCCAGCAACAGAATGGTGTGGGCTTACCCCAGCAACAGAATGTGTGGGCTTATCCCAGCAACAGAATGGTGTGGGCTTACCCCAGCATCAGAATGGTGTGGGCTTATCCCAGCATCAGAATGGTGTGGGCTTACCCCAGCATCAGAATGGTGTGGGCTTACCCCAGCATCAGAATGGTGTGGGCTTACCCCAGCATCAGAATGGTGTGGGCTTACCCCAGCATCAGAATGGTGTGGGCTTACCCCAGCATCAGAATGGTGTGGGCTTACCCCAGCATCAGAATGGTGTGGGCTTACCCCAGCATCAGAATGGTGTGGGCTTACCCCAGCAACAGAATGGTGTGGGCTTACCCCAGCATCAGAATGGTGTGGGCTTACCCCAGCAACAGAATGGTGTGGGCTTACCCCAGCATCAGAATGGTGTGGGCTTACCCCAGCAACAGAATGGTGTGGGCTTACCCCAGCATCAGAATGGTGTGGGCTTACCCCAGCAACAGAATGGTGTGGGCTTACCCCAGCAACAGAATGATGTGGGCTTACCCCAGCAACATAATGGTGTGGGCTTACCCCAGCAACAGAATGGTGTGGGCTTACCCCAGCAACAGAATGGTGTGGGCTTACCCCAGCATCAGAATGGTGTGGGCTTACCCCAGCAACAGAATGGTGTGGGCTTACCCCAGCAACAGAATGGTGTGGGCTTACCCCAGCAACAGAATGGTGTGGGCTTACCCCAGCATCAGAATGGTGTGGGCTTACCCCAGCATCAGAATGGTGTGGGCTTACCCCAGCATCAGAATGGTGTGGGCTTACCCCAGCAACAGAATTGTGTGGGCTTACCCCAGCATCAGAATAGTGTGTGCTTACCCCAGCATCAGAATGGTGTGGGCTTACCCCAGCATCAGAATAGTGTGTGCTTACCCCAGCATCAGAATAGTGTGTGCTTACCCCAGCAACAGAATGGTGTGGGCTTACCCTAGCAACAGAATGGTGTGGGCTTACCCCAGCATCAGAATGGTGTGGCCTTACCCCAGCAACAGAATGGTGTGGGCTTACCCCAGCAACAGAATGGTGTGGGCTTACCCCAGCAACAGAATGGTGTGGGCTTACCCCAGCATCAGAATGGTGTGGGCTTACCCCAGCATCAGAATGGTGTGGGCTTACCCCAGCAACAGAATGGTGTGGGCTTACCCCAGCATCAGAATGGTGTGGGCTTACCCCAGCAACAGAATGGTGTGGGCTTACCCCAGCAACAGAATGGTGTGGGCTTACCCCAGCAACAGAATGGTGTGGGCTTACCCCAGCAACAGAATGGTGTGGGCTTACCCCAGCATCAGAATGGTGTGGGCTTATCCCAGGAACAGAATGGTGTGGGCTTACCCCAGCATCAGAATGGTGTGTGCTTACCCCAGCAACAGAATGGTGTGGGCTTACCCCAGCAACAGAATGTGTGGGCTTATCCCAGCAACAGAATGGTGTGGGCTTACCCCAGCATCAGAATGGTGTGGGCTTATCCCAGCATCAGAATGGTGTGGGCTTACCCCAGCATCAGAATGGTGTGGGCTTACCCCAGCATCAGAATGGTGTGGGCTTACCCCAGCATCAGAATGGTGTGGGCTTACCCCAGCATCAGAATGGTGTGGGCTTACCCCAGCATCAGAATGGTGTGGGCTTACCCCAGCATCAGAATGGTGTGGGCTTACCCCAGCATCAGAATGGTGTGGGCTTACCCCAGCATCAGAATGGTGTGGGCTTACCCCAGCAACAGAATGGTGTGGGCTTACCCCAGCATCAGAATGGTGTGGGCTTACCCCAGCAACAGAATGGTGTGGGCTTACCCCAGCAACAGAATGGTGTGGGCTTACCCCAGCAACAGAATGGTGTGGGCTTACCCCAGCAACAGAATGGTGTGGGCTTACCCCAGCATCAGAATGGTGTGGGCTTACCCCAGCAACAGAATGGTGTGGGCTTACCCCAGCATCAGAATGGTGTGGGCTTACCCCAGCAACAGAATGGTGTGGGCTTACCCCAGCAACAGAATGGTGTGGGCTTACCCCAGCAACAGAATGGTGTGGGCTTACCCCAGCAACAGAATGGTGTGGGCTTACCCCAGCATCAGAATGGTGTGGGCTTATCCCAGGAACAGAATGGTGTGGGCTTACCCCAGCATCAGAATGGTGTGTGCTTACCCCAGCAACAGAATGGTGTGGGCTTACCCCAGCAACAGAATGTGTGGGCTTACCCCAGCATCAGAATGGTGTGGGCTTACCCCAGCAACAGAATGGTGTGGGCTTACCCCAGCAACAGAATGGTGTGGGCTTACCCCAGCAACAGAATGGTGTGGGCTTACCTCAGCATCAGAATGGTGTGGGCTTACCCCAGCAACAGAATGGTGTGGGCTTACCCTAGCAACAGAATGGTGTGGGCTTACCCTAGCAACAGAATGGTGTGGGCTTACCCCAGCATCAGAATGGTGTGGGCTTACCCCAGCAACAGAATGGTGTGGGCTTACCCCAGCAACAGAATGGTGTGGGCTTACCCCAGCAACAGAATGGTGTGGGCTTACCCCAGCAACAGAATGGTGTGGGCTTACCCCAGCATCAGAATGGTGTGGGCTTACCCCAGCATCAGAATGGTGTGGGCTTACCCCAGCATCAGAATGGTGTGGGCTTACCCCAGCATCAGAATGGTGTGGGCTTACCCCAGCAACAGAATGGTGTGGGCTTACCCCAGCAACAGAATGGTGTGGGCTTACCCCAGCAACAGAATGGTGTGGGCTTACCCCAGCAACAGAATGGTGTGGGCTTACCCCAGCAACAGAATGGTGTGGGCTTACCCCAGCCCAGCATCAGAATGGTGTGGGCTTACCCCAGCAACAGAATGGTGTGGGCTTACCCAGCAACAGAATGGTGTGGGCTTACCCCAGCAACAGAATGGTGTGGGCTTACCCCAGCAACAGAATGGTGTGGGCTTACCCCAGCAACAGAATGGTGTGGGCTTACCCCAGCAACAGAATGGTGTGGGCTTACCCCAGCAACAGAATGGTGTGGGCTTACCCCAGCATCAGAATGGTGTGGGCTTACCCCAGCATCAGAATGGTGTGGGCTTACCCCAGCATCAGAATGGTGTGGGCTTACCCCAGCAACAGAATGGTGTGGGCTTACCCCAGAATCAGAATAGTGTGTGCTTACCCCAGCAACAGAATGGTGTGGGCTTACCCCAGCCAGCAACAGAATGGTGTGTGCTTACCCCAGCAACAGAATGGTGTGGGCTTACCCCAGCAACAGAATGGTGTGGGCTTACCCCAGCATCAGAATGGTGTGGGCTTACCCCAGCATCAGAATGGTGTGGGCTTACCCCAGCAACAGAATGGTGTGGGCTTACCCCAGCATCAGAATGGTGTGGGCTTACCCCAGCAACAGAATGGTGTGGGCTTACCCCAGCATCAGAATGGTGTGGGCTTACCCCAGCAACAGAATGGTGTGGGCTTACCCCAGCATCAGAATGGTGTGGGCTTACCCCAGCAACAGAATAGTGTGGGCTTACCCCAGCATCAGAATGGTGTGGGCTTACCCCAGAAACAGAATGGTGTGGGCTTACCCCAGCATCAGAATGGTGTGGGCTTACCCCAGCATCAGAATGGTGTGGGCTTACCCCAGCATCAGAATGGTGTGGGCTTACCCCAGCAACAGAATGGTGTGGGCTTACCCCAGCAACAGAATGGTGTGCGCTTATCCAGCAACAGAATGGTGTGGGCTTACCCCAGCATCAGAATGGTGTGGGCTTACCCCAGCATCAGAATGGTGTGGGCTTACCCCAGCAACAGAATGGTGTGGGCTTACCCCAGCAACAGAATGGTGTGGGCTTACCCCAGCAACAGAATGGTGTGGGCTTACCTCAGCATCAGAATGGTGTGGGCTTACCCCAGCAACAGAATGGTGTGGGCTTAACCTAGCAACAGAATGGTGTGGGCTTACCCTAGCAACAGAATGGTGTGGGCTTACCCCAGCATCAGAATGGTGTGGGCTTACCCAGCAACAGAATGGTGTGGGCTTACCCCAGCAACAGAATGGTGTGGGCTTACCCCAGCAACAGAATGGTGTGGGCTTACCCCAGCAACAGAATGGTGTGGGCTTACCCCAGCATCAGAATGGTGTGGGCTTACCCCAGCATCAGAATGGTGTGGGCTTACCCCAGCATCAGAATGGTGTGGGCTTACCCCAGCATCAGAATGGTGTGGGCTTACCCCAGCAACAGAATGGTGTGGGCTTACCCCAGCAACAGAATGGTGTGGGCTTACCCAGCACAGAATGTGTGGCTTACCCCAGCAACAGAATGGTGTGGGCTTACCCCAGCAACAGAATGGTGTGGGCTTACCCCAGCATCAGAATGGTGTGGGCTTACCCCAGCAACAGAATGGTGTGGGCTTACCCCAGCATCAGAATGGTGTGGGCTTACCCCAGCAACAGAATGGTGTGGGCTTACCCCAGCAACAGAATGGTGTGGGCTTACCCCAGCAACAGAATGGTGTGGGCTTACCCCAGCAACAGAATGGTGTGGGCTTACCCCAGCAACAGAATGGTGTGGGCTTACCCCAGCAACAGAATGGTGTGGGCTTACCCCAGCAACAGAATGGTGTGGGCTTACCCCAGCAACAGAATGGTGTGGGCTTACCCCAGCAACAGAATGGTGTGGGCTTACCCCAGCATCAGAATGGTGTGGGCTTACCCCAGCATCAGAATGGTGTGGGTTTACCCCAGCATCAGAATGGTGTGGGCTTACCCCAGCAACAGAATGGTGTGGGCTTACCCCAGCATCAGAATAGTGTGTGCTTACCCCAGCAACAGAATGGTGTGGGCTTACCCCAGCCAGCAACAGAATGGTGTGGGCTTACCCCAGCAACAGAATGGTGTGGGCTTACCCCAGCAACAGAATGGTGTGGGCTTACCCCAGCATCAGAATGGTGTGGGCTTACCCCAGCATCAGAATGGTGTGGGCTTACCCCAGCAACAGAATGGTGTGGGCTTACCCCAGCATCAGAATGGTGTGGGCTTACCCCAGCAACAGAATGGTGTGGGCTTACCCCAGCATCAGAATGGTGTGGGCTTACCCCAGCAACAGAATGGTGTGGGCTTACCCCAGCATCAGAATGGTGTGGGCTTACCCAGCAACAGAATAGTGTGGGCTTACCCCAGCATCAGAATGGTGTGGGCTTACCCCAGCATCAGAATGGTGTGGGCTTACCCCAGAAACAGAATGGTGTGGGCTTACCCCAGCATCAGAATGGTGTGGGCTTACCCCAGCATCAGAATGGTGTGGGCTTACCCCAGCATCAGAATGGTGTGGGCTTACCCCAGCAACAGAATGGTGTGGGCTTACCCCAGCAACAGAATGGTGTGGGCTTATCCCAGCAACAGAATGGGGTACCCCAGCATCAGAATGGGGCTTTACCCCAGCATCAGAATGGTGTGGGCTTACCCCAGCAACAGAATGGTGTGGGCTTACCCCAGCAACAGAATGGTGTGGGCTTACCCGAGCAACAGAATGATGTGGGCTTACCCGAGCAACATAATGATGTGGGCTTACCCCAGCAACATAATGGTGTGGGCTTACCCCAGCAAACAGAATGGTGTGGCTTACCCCAGCATCAGAATGGTGTGGGCTTACCCCAGCATCAGAATGGTGTGGGCTTACCCCAGCAACAGAATGGTGTGGCTTACCCCAGCAACAGAATGGTGTGGGCTTACCCCAGCATCAGAATGGTGTGGGCTTACCCAGCATCAGAATGGTGTGGGCTTACCCCCAAGCATCAGAATGGTGTGGGCTTACCCCAGCATCAGAATGGTGTGGGCTTACCCCAGCAATCAGAATGGTGTGGGCTTACCCAGCATCAGAATGGTGTGGGCTTACCCCAGCAACAGAATTGTGTGGGCTTACCCAGCATCAGAATAGTGTGTGCTTATCCAGCATCAGAATGGTGTGGGCTTACCCCAGCATCAAGAATAGTGTGTGCTTACCCCAGCTCAGAATAGTGTGTGCTTACCCCAGCAACAGAATGGTGTGGGCTTACCCAGCATCAGAATGGTGTGGGCTTACCCCAGCAACAGAATGGTGTGGGCTTACCCCAGCAACAGAATGGTGTGGGCTTACCCAGCAACAGAATGGTGTGGGCTTACCCCAGCAACAGAATGGTGTGGGCTTACCCAGCAACAGAATGGTGTGGGCTTACCCAGCAACAGAATGGTGGTGGGCGTTACCCCAGCAACAGAATGGTGTGGGCTTACCCCAGCAACAGAATGGTGTGGGCTTACCCTAGCAACAGAATGGTGTGGGCTTACCCCAGCATCAGAATGGGTGGGCTTACCCCAGCAACAGAATGGTGTGGGCTTACCCCAGCAACAGAATGGTGTGGGCTTACCCAGCAAACAGAATGGTGTGGGCTACCCACAACATCCGGAATGTTGTGGGCTTACCCCAGCATCAGAATGGTGTGGGCTTACCCCAGCATCAGAATGGTGTGGGCTTACCCCAGCATCAGAATGGTGTGGGCTTACCCCAGCATCAGAATGGTGTGGGCTTACCCCAGCAACAGAATGGTGTGGGCTTACCCCAGCATCAGAATGGTGTGGGCTTACCCCAGCAACAGAATGGTGTGGGCTTACCCCAGCAACAGAATGGTGTGGGCTTACCCCAGCAACAGAATGGTGTGGGCTTACCCCAGCAACAGAATGGTGTGGGCTTACCCCAGCATCAGAATGGTGTGGGCTTACCCCAGCATCAGAATGGTGTGGGCTTACCCCAGCATCAGAATGGTGTGGGCTTACCCCAGCAACAGAATGGTGTGGGCTTACCCCAGCATCAGAATGGTGTGGGCTTACCCCAGCAACAGAATGGTGTGGGCTTACCCCAGCAACAGAATGGTGTGGGCTTACCCCAGCAACAGAATGGTGTGGGCTTACCCCAGCAACAGAATGGTGTGGGCTTACCCCAGCATCAGAATGGTGTGGGCTTACCCCAGCATCAGAATGGTGTGGGCTTACCCCAGCAACAGAATGGTGTGGGCTTACCCCAGCATCAGAATGGTGTGGGCTTACCCCAGCAACAGAATGGTGTGGGCTTACCCCAGCATCAGAATGGTGTGGGCTTACCCCAGCAACAGAATGGTGTGGGCTTACCCCAGCATCAGAATGGTGTGGGCTTACCCCAGCAACAGAATGGTGTGGGCTTACCCCAGCATCAGAATGGTGTGGGCTTACCCCAGCATCAGAATGGTGTGGGCTTACCCCAGCAACAGAATGGTGTGGGCTTACCCCAGCATCAGAATGGTGTGGGCTTACCCCAGCATCAGAATGGTGTGGGCTTACCCCAGCATCAGAATGGTGTGGGCTTACCCCAGCAACAGAATGGTGTGGGCTTACCCCAGCAACAGAATGGTGTGGGCTTACCCCAGCAACAGAATGGTGTGGGCTTACCCCAGCATCAGAATGGTGTGGGCTTACCCCAGCATCAGAATGGTGTGGGCTTACCCCAGCAACAGAATGGTGTGGGCTTACCCCAGCAACAGAATGGTGTGGGCTTACCCCAGCAACAGAATGGTGTGGGCTTACCCCAGCAACAGAATGGTGTGGGCTTACCCCAGCAACAGAATGGTGTGGGCTTACCCCAGCAACAGAATGGTGTGGGCTTACCCCAGCATCAGAATGGTGTGGGCTTACCCCAGCAACAGAATGGTGTGGGCTTACCCCAGCAACAGAATGGTGTGGGCTTACCCCAGCAACAGAATGGTGTGGGCTTACCCCAGCATCAGAATGGTGTGGGCTTACCCCAGCATCAGAATGGTGTGGGCTTACCCCAGCATCAGAATGGTGTGGGCTTACCCCAGCATCAGAATGGTGTGGGCTTACCCCAGCAACAGAATGGTGTGGGCTTACCCCAGCATCAGAATGGTGTGGGCTTACCCCAGCATCAGAATGGTGTGGGCTTACCCCAGCATCAGAATGGTGTGGGCTTACCCCAGCATCAGAATGGTGTGGGCTTACCCCAGCAACAGAATGGTGTGGGCTTACCCCAGCATCAGAATGGTGTGGGCTTACCCCAGCAACAGAATGGTGTGGGCTTACCCCAGCAACAGAATGGTGTGGGCTTACCCCAGCAACAGAATGGTGTGGGCTTACCCCAGCAACAGAATGGTGTGGGCTTACCCCAGCAACAGAATGGTGTGGGCTTACCCCAGCAACAGAATGGTGTGGGCTTACCCCAGCAACAGAATGGTGTGGGCTTACCCCAGCAACAGAATGGTGTGGGCTTACCCCAGCAACAGAATGGTGTGGGCTTACCCCAGCATCAGAATGGTGTGGGCTTACCCCAGCAACAGAATGGTGTGGGCTTACCCCAGCAACAGAATGGTGTGGGCTTACCCCAGCAACAGAATGGTGTGGGCTTACCCCAGCATCAGAATGGTGTGGGCTTACCCCAGCATCAGAATGGTGTGGGCTTACCCCAGCATCAGAATGGTGTGGGCTTACCCCAGCATCAGAATGGTGTGGGCTTACCCCAGCAACAGAATGGTGTGGGCTTACCCCAGCAACAGAATGGTGTGGGCTTACCCCAGCAACAGAATGGTGTGGGCTTACCCCAGCAACAGAATGGTGTGGGCTTACCCCAGCAACAGAATGGTGTGGGCTTACCCCAGCAACAGAATGGTGTGGGCTTACCCCAGCAACAGAATGGTGTGGGCTTACCCCAGCAACAGAATGGTGTGGGCTTACCCCAGCATCAGAATGGTGTGGGCTTACCCCAGCAACAGAATGGTGTGGGCTTACCCCAGCAACAGAATGGTGTGGGCTTACCCCAGCAACAGAATGGTGTGGGCTTACCCCAGCATCAGAATGGTGTGGGCTTACCCCAGCATCAGAATGGTGTGGGCTTACCCCAGCATCAGAATGGTGTGGGCTTACCCCAGCATCAGAATGGTGTGGGCTTACCCCAGCAACAGAATGGTGTGGGCTTACCCCAGCAACAGAATGGTGTGGGCTTACCCCAGCATCAGAATGGTGTGGGCTTACCCCAGCAACAGAATGGTGTGGGCTTACCCCAGCAACAGAATGGTGTGGGCTTACCCCAGCAACAGAATGGTGTGGGCTTACCCCAGCAACAGAATGGTGTGGGCTTACCCCAGCAACAGAATGGTGTGGGCTTACCCCAGCAACAGAATGGTGTGGGCTTACCCCAGCAACAGAATGGTGTGGGCTTACCCCAGCAACAGAATGGTGTGGGCTTACCCCAGCATCAGAATGGTGTGGGCTTACCCCAGCATCAGAATGGTGTGGGCTTACCCCAGCAACAGAATGGTGTGGGCTTACCCCAGCATCAGAATGGTGTGGGCTTACCCCAGCAACAGAATGGTGTGGGCTTACCCCAGCAACAGAATGGTGTGGGCTTACCCCAGCAACAGAATGGTGTGGGCTTACCCCAGCAACAGAATGGTGTGGGCTTACCCCAGCATCAGAATGGTGTGGGCTTACCCCAGCATCAGAATGGTGTGGGCTTACCCCAGCAACAGAATGGTGTGGGCTTACCCCAGCAACAGAATGGTGTGGGCTTACCCCAGCAACAGAATGGTGTGGGCTTACCCCAGCAACAGAATGGTGTGGGCTTACCCCAGCATCAGAATGGTGTGGGCTTACCCCAGCATCAGAATGGTGTGGGCTTACCCCAGCAACAGAATGGTGTGGGCTTACCCCAGCATCAGAATGGTGTGGGCTTACCCCAGCAACAGAATGGTGTGGGCTTACCCCAGCATCAGAATGGTGTGGGCTTACCCCAGCATCAGAATGGTGTGGGCTTACCCCAGCATCAGAATGGTGTGGGCTTACCCCAGCAACAGAATGGTGTGGGCTTACCCCAGCAACAGAATGGTGTGGGCTTACCCCAGCATCAGAATGGTGTGGGCTTACCCCAGCAACAGAATGGTGTGGGCTTACCCCAGCATCAGAATGGTGTGGGCTTACCCCAGCATCAGAATGGTGTGGGCTTACCCCAGCAACAGAATGGTGTGGGCTTACCCCAGCAACAGAATGGTGTGGGCTTACCCCAGCAACAGAATGGTGTGGGCTTACCCCAGCAACAGAATGGTGTGGGCTTACCCCAGCAACAGAATGGTGTGGGCTTACCCCAGCAACAGAATGGTGTGGGCTTACCCCAGCATCAGAATGGTGTGGGCTTACCCCAGCATCAGAATGGTGTGGGCTTACCCCAGCATCAGAATGGTGTGGGCTTACCCCAGCAACAGAATGGTGTGGGCTTACCCCAGCATCAGAATGGTGTGGGCTTACCCCAGCAACAGAATGGTGTGGGCTTACCCCAGCAACAGAATGGTGTGGGCTTACCCCAGCAACAGAATGGTGTGGGCTTACCCCAGCAACAGAATGGTGTGGGCTTACCCCAGCATCAGAATGGTGTGGGCTTACCCCAGCATCAGAATGGTGTGGGCTTACCCCAGCAACAGAATGGTGTGGGCTTACCCCAGCATCAGAATGGTGTGGGCTTACCCCAGCAACAGAATGGTGTGGGCTTACCCCAGCATCAGAATGGTGTGGGCTTACCCCAGCAACAGAATGGTGTGGGCTTACCCCAGCATCAGAATGGTGTGGGCTTACCCCAGCAACAGAATGGTGTGGGCTTACCCCAGCATCAGAATGGTGTGGGCTTACCCCAGCAACAGAATGGTGTGGGCTTACCCCAGCAACAGAATGGTGTGGGCTTACCCCAGCAACAGAATGGTGTGGGCTTACCCCAGCAACAGAATGGTGTGGGCTTACCCCAGCAACAGAATGGTGTGGGCTTACCCCAGCAACAGAATGGTGTGGGCTTACCCCAGCAACAGAATGGTGTGGGCTTACCCCAGCATCAGAATGGTGTGGGCTTACCCCAGCATCAGAATGGTGTGGGCTTACCCCAGCAACAGAATGGTGTGGGCTTACCCCAGCATCAGAATGGTGTGGGCTTACCCCAGCAACAGAATGGTGTGGGCTTACCCCAGCAGCACAGAATGGTGTGGGCTTACCCCAGCAACAGAATGGTGTGGGCTTACCCCAGCAACAGAATGGTGTGGGCTTACCCCAGCATCAGAATGGTGTGGGCTTACCCCAGCATCAGAATGGTGTGGGCTTACCCCAGCATCAGAATGGTGTGGGCTTACCCCAGCAACAGAATGGTGTGGGCTTACCCCAGCATCAGAATGGTGTGGGCTTACCCCAGCAACAGAATGGTGTGGGCTTACCCCAGCATCAGAATGGTGTGGGCTTACCCCAGCATCAGAATGGTGTGGGCTTACCCCAGCAACAGAATGGTGTGGGCTTACCCCAGCATCAGAATGGTGTGGGCTTACCCCAGCAACAGAATGGTGTGGGCTTACCCCAGCATCAGAATGGTGTGGGCTTACCCCAGCATCAGAATGGTGTGGGCTTACCCCAGCATCAGAATGGTGTGGGCTTACCCCAGCAACAGAATGGTGTGGGCTTACCCCAGCAACAGAATGGTGTGGGCTTACCCCAGCATCAGAATGGTGTGGGCTTACCCCAGCATCAGAATGGTGTGGGCTTACCCCAGCATCAGAATGGTGTGGGCTTACCCCAGCATCAGAATGGTGTGGGCTTACCCCAGCAACAGAATGGTGTGGGCTTACCCCAGCAACAGAATGGTGTGGGCTTACCCCAGCAACAGAATGGTGTGGGCTTACCCCAGCAACAGAATGGTGTGGGCTTACCCCAGCAACAGAATGGTGTGGGCTTACCCCAGCAACAGAATGGTGTGGGCTTACCCCAGCAACAGAATGGTGTGGGCTTACCCCAGCATCAGAATGGTGTGGGCTTACCCCAGCATCAGAATGGTGTGGGCTTACCCCAGCAACAGAATGGTGTGGGCTTACCCCAGCATCAGAATGGTGTGGGCTTACCCCAGCAACAGAATGGTGTGGGCTTACCCCAGCAACAGAATGGTGTGGGCTTACCCCAGCAACAGAATGGTGTGGGCTTACCCCAGCAACAGAATGGTGTGGGCTTACCCCAGCATCAGAATGGTGTGGGCTTACCCCAGCATCAGAATGGTGTGGGCTTACCCCAGCAACAGAATGGTGTGGGCTTACCCCAGCATCAGAATGGTGTGGGCTTACCCCAGCAACAGAATGGTGTGGGCTTACCCCAGCATCAGAATGGTGTGGGCTTACCCCAGCAACAGAATGGTGTGGGCTTACCCCAGCATCAGAATGGTGTGGGCTTACCCCAGCAACAGAATGGTGTGGGCTTACCCCAGCATCAGAATGGTGTGGGCTTACCCCAGCAACAGAATGGTGTGGGCTTACCCCAGCATCAGAATGGTGTGGGCTTACCCCAGCATCAGAATGGTGTGGGCTTACCCCAGCATCAGAATGGTGTGGGCTTACCCCAGCAACAGAATGGTGTGGGCTTACCCCAGCAACAGAATGGTGTGGGCTTACCCCAGCAACAGAATGGTGTGGGCTTACCCCAGCATCAGAATGGTGTGGGCTTACCCCAGCATCAGAATGGTGTGGGCTTACCCCAGCAACAGAATGGTGTGGGCTTACCCCAGCAACAGAATGGTGTGGGCTTACCCCAGCAACAGAATGGTGTGGGCTTACCCCAGCAACAGAATGGTGTGGGCTTACCCCAGCAACAGAATGGTGTGGGCTTACCCCAGCATCAGAATGGTGTGGGCTTACCCCAGCAACAGAATGGTGTGGGCTTACCCCAGCAACAGAATGGTGTGGGCTTACCCCAGCAACAGAATGGTGTGGGCTTACCCCAGCAACAGAATGGTGTGGGCTTACCCCAGCATCAGAATGGTGTGGGCTTACCCCAGCATCAGAATGGTGTGGGCTTACCCCAGCATCAGAATGGTGTGGGCTTACCCCAGCAACAGAATGGTGTGGGCTTACCCCAGCATCAGAATGGTGTGGGCTTACCCCAGCATCAGAATGGTGTGGGCTTACCCCAGCATCAGAATGGTGTGGGCTTACCCCAGCATCAGAATGGTGTGGGCTTACCCCAGCAACAGAATGGTGTGGGCTTACCCCAGCATCAGAATGGTGTGGGCTTACCCCAGCAACAGAATGGTGTGGGCTTACCCCAGCAACAGAATGGTGTGGGCTTACCCCAGCAACAGAATGGTGTGGGCTTACCCCAGCAACAGAATGGTGTGGGCTTACCCCAGCAACAGAATGGTGTGGGCTTACCCCAGCAACAGAATGGTGTGGGCTTACCCCAGCAACAGAATGGTGTGGGCTTACCCCAGCAACAGAATGGTGTGGGCTTACCCCAGCATCAGAATGGTGTGGGCTTACCCCAGCAACAGAATGGTGTGGGCTTACCCCAGCAACAGAATGGTGTGGGCTTACCCCAGCAACAGAATGGTGTGGGCTTACCCCAGCAACAGAATGGTGTGGGCTTACCCCAGCAACAGAATGGTGTGGGCTTACCCCAGCATCAGAATGGTGTGGGCTTACCCCAGCATCAGAATGGTGTGGGCTTACCCCAGCATCAGAATGGTGTGGGCTTACCCCAGCAACAGAATGGTGTGGGCTTACCCCAGCATCAGAATGGTGTGGGCTTACCCCAGCAACAGAATGGTGTGGGCTTACCCCAGCAACAGAATGGTGTGGGCTTACCCCAGCAACAGAATGGTGTGGGCTTACCCCAGCAACAGAATGGTGTGGGCTTACCCCAGCAACAGAATGGTGTGGGCTTACCCCAGCAACAGAATGGTGTGGGCTTACCCCAGCAACAGAATGGTGTGGGCTTACCCCAGCAACAGAATGGTGTGGGCTTACCCCAGCAACAGAATGGTGTGGGCTTACCCCAGCATCAGAATGGTGTGGGCTTACCCCAGCATCAGAATGGTGTGGGCTTACCCCAGCAACAGAATGGTGTGGGCTTACCCCAGCATCAGAATGGTGTGGGCTTACCCCAGCAACAGAATGGTGTGGGCTTACCCCAGCAGCAACAGAATGGTGTGGGCTTACCCCAGCAACAGAATGGTGTGGGCTTACCCCAGCAACAGAATGGTGTGGGCTTACCCCAGCATCAGAATGGTGTGGGCTTACCCCAGCATCAGAATGGTGTGGGCTTACCCCAGCATCAGAATGGTGTGGGCTTACCCCAGCAACAGAATGGTGTGGGCTTACCCCAGCATCAGAATGGTGTGGGCTTACCCCAGCAACAGAATGGTGTGGGCTTACCCCAGCATCAGAATGGTGTGGGCTTACCCCAGCATCAGAATGGTGTGGGCTTACCCCAGCAACAGAATGGTGTGGGCTTACCCCAGCATCAGAATGGTGTGGGCTTACCCCAGCAACAGAATGGTGTGGGCTTACCCCAGCATCAGAATGGTGTGGGCTTACCCCAGCAACAGAATGGTGTGGGCTTACCCCAGCATCAGAATGGTGTGGGCTTACCCCAGCAACAGAATGGTGTGGGCTTACCCCAGCAACAGAATGGTGTGGGCTTACCCCAGCATCAGAATGGTGTGGGCTTACCCCAGCATCAGAATGGTGTGGGCTTACCCCAGCATCAGAATGGTGTGGGCTTACCCCAGCAACAGAATGGTGTGGGCTTACCCCAGCAACAGAATGGTGTGGGCTTACCCCAGCAACAGAATGGTGTGGGCTTACCCCAGCAACAGAATGGTGTGGGCTTACCCCAGCAACAGAATGGTGTGGGCTTACCCCAGCAACAGAATGGTGTGGGCTTACCCCAGCAACAGAATGGTGTGGGCTTACCCCAGCATCAGAATGGTGTGGGCTTACCCCAGCATCAGAATGGTGTGGGCTTACCCCAGCATCAGAATGGTGTGGGCTTACCCCAGCAACAGAATGGTGTGGGCTTACCCCAGCAACAGAATGGTGTGGGCTTACCCCAGCAACAGAATGGTGTGGGCTTACCCCAGCAACAGAATGGTGTGGGCTTACCCCAGCAACAGAATGGTGTGGGCTTACCCCAGCAGCACAGAATGGTGTGGGCTTACCCCAGCAACAGAATGGTGTGGGCTTACCCCAGCAACAGAATGGTGTGGGCTTACCCCAGCATCAGAATGGTGTGGGCTTACCCCAGCATCAGAATGGTGTGGGCTTACCCCAGCAACAGAATGGTGTGGGCTTACCCCAGCATCAGAATGGTGTGGGCTTACCCCAGCAACAGAATGGTGTGGGCTTACCCCAGCATCAGAATGGTGTGGGCTTACCCCAGCAACAGAATGGTGTGGGCTTACCCCAGCATCAGAATGGTGTGGGCTTACCCCAGCAACAGAATGGTGTGGGCTTACCCCAGCATCAGAATGGTGTGGGCTTACCCCAGCAACAGAATGGTGTGGGCTTACCCCAGCATCAGAATGGTGTGGGCTTACCCCAGCATCAGAATGGTGTGGGCTTACCCCAGCATCAGAATGGTGTGGGCTTACCCCAGCAACAGAATGGTGTGGGCTTACCCCAGCAACAGAATGGTGTGGGCTTACCCCAGCAACAGAATGGTGTGGGCTTACCCCAGCATCAGAATGGTGTGGGCTTACCCCAGCATCAGAATGGTGTGGGCTTACCCCAGCAACAGAATGGTGTGGGCTTACCCCAGCATCAGAATGGTGTGGGCTTACCCCAGCAACAGAATGGTGTGGGCTTACCCCAGCAACAGAATGGTGTGGGCTTACCCCAGCAACAGAATGGTGTGGGCTTACCCCAGCAACAGAATGGTGTGGGCTTACCCCAGCAACAGAATGGTGTGGGCTTACCCCAGCAACAGAATGGTGTGGGCTTACCCCAGCATCAGAATGGTGTGGGCTTACCCCAGCAACAGAATGGTGTGGGCTTACCCCAGCAACAGAATGGTGTGGGCTTACCCCAGCAACAGAATGGTGTGGGCTTACCCCAGCAACAGAATGGTGTGGGCTTACCCCAGCATCAGAATGGTGTGGGCTTACCCCAGCATCAGAATGGTGTGGGCTTACCCCAGCAACAGAATGGTGTGGGCTTACCCCAGCAACAGAATGGTGTGGGCTTACCCCAGCATCAGAATGGTGTGGGCTTACCCCAGCAACAGAATGGTGTGGGCTTACCCCAGCAACAGAATGGTGTGGGCTTACCCCAGCAACAGAATGGTGTGGGCTTACCCCAGCATCAGAATGGTGTGGGCTTACCCCAGCAACAGAATGGTGTGGGCTTACCCCAGCATCAGAATGGTGTGGGCTTACCCCAGCAACAGAATGGTGTGGGCTTACCCCAGCAACAGAATGGTGTGGGCTTACCCCAGCATCAGAATGGTGTGGGCTTACCCCAGCATCAGAATGGTGTGGGCTTACCCCAGCAACAGAATGGTGTGGGCTTACCCCAGCAACAGAATGGTGTGGGCTTACCCCAGCAACAGAATGGTGTGGGCTTACCCCAGCAACAGAATGGTGTGGGCTTACCCCAGCAACAGAATGGTGTGGGCTTACCCCAGCAACAGAATGGTGTGGGCTTACCCCAGCAACAGAATGGTGTGGGCTTACCCCAGCAACAGAATGGTGTGGGCTTACCCCAGCAACAGAATGGTGTGGGCTTACCCCAGCAACAGAATGGTGTGGGCTTACCCCAGCAACAGAATGGTGTGGGCTTACCCCAGCAACAGAATGGTGTGGGCTTACCCCAGCAACAGAATGGTGTGGGCTTACCCCAGCAACAGAATGGTGTGGGCTTACCCCAGCATCAGAATGGTGTGGGCTTACCCCAGCATCAGAATGGTGTGGGCTTACCCCAGCAACAGAATGGTGTGGGCTTACCCCAGCAACAGAATGGTGTGGGCTTACCCCAGCAACAGAATGGTGTGGGCTTACCCCAGCATCAGAATGGTGTGGGCTTACCCCAGCAACAGAATGGTGTGGGCTTACCCCAGCATCAGAATGGTGTGGGCTTACCCCAGCAACAGAATGGTGTGGGCTTACCCCAGCATCAGACTGGTGTGGGCTTACCCCAGCAACAGAATGGTGTGGGCCTTACCCCAGCAATCAGAATGTGTGGGCTTACCCCAGCAACAGAATGGTGTGGGCTTACCCCAGCAACAGAATGGATGTGGGCTTACCCCAGCAACAGAATGGTGTGGGCTTACCCCAGCAATCAGAATGGTGTGGGCTTACCCCCAGCATCAGAATGGTGTGGGCTTACCCCAGCATCAGAATGGTGTGGGCTTACCCCAGCAACAGAATGGTGTGGGCTTACCCCAGCAACAGAATGGTGTGGGCTTACCCCAGCAACAGAATGATGTGGGCTTACCCCAGCAACATAATGGTGTGGGCTTACCCCAGCAACAGAATGATGTGGGCTTACCCCCAGCAACATAATGGTGTGGGCTTACCCCAGCACAGAATGGTGTGGGCTTACCCCAGCAACAGATGGTGTGGGCTTACCCCAGCAATCAGAATGGTGTGGGCTTACCCCAGCACCAGAATGGTGTGGGCTTACCCAGCAACAGAAGGTGTGGGCTTACCCAGCAACAGAATGGTGTGGGCTTACCCAGCATCAGAATGGTGTGGCTTACCCCAGCATCAGAATGGTGTGGCTTTCCCCCAGCATCAGAATGGTGTGGGCTTACCCCAGCAACAGAATTGTGTAGGCTTACCCCAGCATCAGAATAGTGTGTGCTTACCCCAGCATCAGAATGGTGTGGGCTTACCCCAGCATCAGAATAGTGTGTGCTTACCCCAGCATCAGAATAGTGTGTGCTTACCCCAGCACAGAATGGTGTGGGCTTACCCCCAGCATCAGAATGGTGTGGGCTTACCCCAGCAACAGAATGGTGTGGGCTTACCCCAGCAACAGAATGGTGTGGGCTTACCCCAGCAACAGAATGGTGTGGGCTTACCCCCAGCAACAGAATGGTGTGTGGGCTTACCCCAGCAACAGAATGGTGTGGCTTACCCCAGCAACAGAATGGTGTGGGCTTTACCCCAGCATCAGAATGGTTGTGGGCTTACCCAGCAACAGAATGGTGTGGGCTTACCCCAGCAACAGAATGGTGTGGGCTTACCCTAGCAACAGAATGGTGTGGGCTTACCCCAGCATCAGAATGGTGTGGGCTTACCCCAGCAACAGAATGGTGTGGGCTTACCCCAGCAACAGAATGGTGTGGGCTTACCCCAGCAACAGAATGGTGTGGGCTTACCCCAGCAACAGAATGGTGTGGGCTTACCCCAGCATCAGAATGGTGTGGGCTTACCCCAGCATCAGAATGGTGTGGGCTTACCCCAGCATCAGAATGGTGTGGGCTTACCCCAGCATCAGACTGGTATGGGCTTACCCCAGCATCAGAATGGTGTGGGCTTACCCCAGCAACAGAATGGTGTGGGCTTACCCCAGCAACAGAATGGTGTGGGCTTACCCCAGCAACAGAATGGTGTGGGCTTACCCTAGCAACAGAATGGTGTGGGCTTACCCCAGCATCAGAATGGTGTGGGCTTACCCCAGCAACAGAATGGTGTGGGCTTACCCCAGCAACAGAATGGTGTGGGCTTACCCCAGCAACAGAATGGTGTGGGCTTACCCTAGCAACAGAATGGTGTGGGCTTACCCCAGCATCAGAATGGTGTGGGCTTACCCCAGCAACAGAATGGTGTGGGCTTACCCCAGCAACAGAATGGTGTGGGCTTTCCCCAGCAACAGAATGGTGTGGGCTTACCCCAGCAACAGAATGATGTGGGCTTACCCCAGCAACATAATGGTGTGGGCTTACCCCAGCAACAGAATGGTGTGGGCTTACCCCAGCAACAGAATGGTGTGGGCTTACCCCAGCATCAGAATGGTGGGGCTTACCCCAGCAACAGAATGGTGTGGGCTTACCCCAGCAACAGAATGGTGTGGGCTTACCCCAGCAACAGAATGGTGTGGGCTTACCCCAGCATCAGAATGGTGTGGGCTTACCCCAGCATCAGAATGGTGTGGGCTTTCCCCAGCATCAGAATGGTGTGGGCTTACCCCAGCATCAGAATAGTGTGTGCTTACCCCAGCATCAGAATGGTGTGGGCTTACCCCAGCATCAGAATAGTGTGTGCTTACCCCAGCATCAGAATAGTGTGTGCTTACCCCAGCAACAGAATGGTGTGGGCTTACCCCAGCAACAGAATGGTGTGGGCTTACCCCAGCAACAGAATGGTGTGGGCTTACCCCAGCAACAGAATGGTGTGGGCTTACCCCAGCATCAGAATGGTGTGGGCTTACCCCAGCAACAGAATGGTGTGGGCTTACCCCAGCAACAGAATGGTGTGGGCTTACCCTAGCAACAGAATGGTGTGGGCTTACCCCAGCATCAGAATGGTGTGGGCTTACCCCAGCAACAGAATGGTGTGGGCTTTCCCCAGCAACAGAATGGTGTGGGCTTACCCCAGCAACAGAATGGTGTGGGCTTACCCCAGCAACAGAATGGTGTGGGCTTACCCCAGCAACAGAATGGTGTGGGCTTACCCCAGCAACAGAATGGTGTGTGCTTACCCCAGCATCAGAATGGTGTGGGCTTACCCCAGCATCAGAATGGTGTGGGCTTACCCCAGCAACAGAATGGTGTGGGCTTACCCCAGCATCAGAATAGTGTGTGCTTACCCCAGCAACAGAATGGTGTGGGCTTACCCCAGCCAGCAACAGAATGGTGTGGGCTTACCCCAGCAACAGAATGGTGTGGGCTTACCCCAGCAACAGAATGGTGTGGGCTTACCCCAGCATCAGAATGGTGTGGGCTTACCCCAGCATCAGAATGGTGTGGGCTTACCCCAGCAACAGAATGGTGTGGGCTTACCCCAGCATCAGAATGGTGTGGGCTTACCCCAGCAACAGAATGGTGTGGGCTTACCCCAGCATCAGAATGGTGTGGGCTTACCCAGCAACAGAATGGTGTGGGCTTACCCCAGCATCAGAATGGTGTGGGCTTACCCCAGCAACAGAATAGTGTGGGCTTACCCCAGCATCAGAATGGTGTGGGCTTACCCCAGAAACAGAATGGTGTGGGCTTACCCCAGCAACAGAATGGTGTGGGCTTACCCCAGCAACAGAATGGTGTGGGCTTACCCCAGCATCAGAATGGTGTGGGCTTACCCCAGCATCAGAATGGTGTGGGCTTTCCCCAGCATCAGAATGGTGTGGGCTTACCCCAGCAACAGAATTGTGTGGGCTTACCCCAGCATCAGAATAGTGTGTGCTTACCCCAGCATCAGAATGGTGTGGGCTTACCCCAGCATCAGAATAGTGTGTGCTTACCCCAGCATCAGAATAGTGTGTGCTTACCCCAGCAACAGAATGGTGTGGGCTTACCCCAGCATCAGAATGGTGTGGGCTTACCCCAGCAACAGAATGGTGTGGGCTTACCCCAGCAACAGAATGGTGTGGGCTTACCCCAGCAACAGAATGGTGTGGGCTTACCCCAGCAACAGAATGGTGTGGGCTTACCCCAGCAACAGAATGGTGTGGGCTTACCCCAGCAACAGAATGGTGTGGGCTTACCCTAGCAACAGAATGGTGTGGGCTTACCCCAGCAACAGAATGGTGTGGGCTTACCCCAGCAACAGAATGGTGTGGGCTTACCCTAGCAACAGAATGGTGTGGGCTTACCCCAGCAACAGAATGGTGTGGGCTTACCCCAGCAACAGAATGGTGTGGGCTTACCCCAGCATCAGAATGGTGTGGGCTTACCCCAGCATCAGAATGGTGTGGGCTTACCCAGCAACAGAATTGTGTGGGCTTACCCCAGCATCAGAATGGTGTGGGCTTACCCCAGCATCAGAATGGTGTGGGCTTACCCCAGCAACAGAATGGTGTGGGCTTACCCCAGCACAGAATGGTGTGGGCTTACCCCAGCAACAGAATGGTGTGGGCTTACCCCAGCAACAGAATGGTGTGGGCTTACCCCAGCAACAGAATGGTGTGGGCTTACCCCAGCAACAGAATGGTGTGGGCTTACCCCAGCAACAGAATGGTGTGGGCTTACCCCAGCAACAGAATGGTGTGGGCTTACCCCAGCAACAGAATGGTGTGGGCTTACCCCAGCAACAGAATGGTGTGGGCTTACCCCAGCAACAGAATGGTGTGTGCTTACCCCAGCATCAGAATGGTGTGGGCTTACCCCAGCATCAGAATGGTGTGGGCTTACCCCAGCAACAGAATGGTGTGGGCTTACCCCAGCATCAGAATAGTGTGTGCTTACCCCAGCAACAGAATGGTGTGGGCTTACCCCAGCAACAGAATGGTGTGGGCTTACCCCAGCAACAGAATGGTGTGGGCTTACCCCAGCAACAGAATGGTGTGGCTTACCCCAGCATCAGAATGGTGTGGGCTTACCCCAGCATCAGAATGGTGTGGGCTTACCCCAGCATCAGAATGGTGTGGGCTTACCCCAGCAACAGAATGGTGTGGGCTTACCCCAGCATCAGAATGGTGTGGGCTTACCCCAGCAACAGAATGGTGTGGGCTTACCCCAGCATCAGAATGGTGTGGGCTTACCCCAGCAACAGAATAGTGTGGGCTTACCCCAGCATCAGAATGGTGTGGGCTTACCCCAGCATCAGAATGGTGTGGGCTTACCCCAGCATCAGAATGGTGTGGGCTTACCCCAGCAACAGAATGGTGTGGGCTTACCCAGCAACAGAATGGTGTGGGCTTATCCCAGCAACAGAATGGTGTGGGCTTACCCCAGCATCAGAATGGTGTGGGCTTACCCCAGCATCAGAATGGTGTGGGCTTACCCCAGCAACAGAATGGTGTGGGCTTACCCCAGCATCAGAATGGTGTGGGCTTACCCCAGCAACAGAATGGTGTGGGCTTACCCCAGCATCAGAATGGTGTGGGCTTACCCCAGCATCAGAATGGTGTGGGCTTACCCCAGCAACAGAATGGTGTGGGCTTACCCCAGCAACAGAATGGTGTGGGCTTACCCCAGCATCAGAATGGTGTGGGCTTACCCCAGCATCAGAATAGTGTGTGCTTACCCCAGCATCAGAATAGTGTGTGCTTACCCCAGCAACAGAATGGTGTGGGCTTACCCCAGCATCAGAATGGTGTGGGCTTACCCCAGCAACAGAATGGTGTGGGCTTACCCCAGCAACAGAATGGTGTGGGCTTACCCAGCAACAGAATGGTGTGGGCTTACCCCAGCAACAGAATGGTGTGGGCTTACCCCAGCAACAGAATGGTGTGGGCTTACCCCAGCAACAGAATGGTGTGGGCTTACCCCAGCATCAGAATGGTGTGGGCTTACCCCAGCAACAGAATGGTGTGGGCTTACCCCAGCAACAGAATGGTGTGGGCTTACCCTAGCAACAGAATGGTGTGGGCTTACCCCAGCATCAGAATGGTGTGGGCTTACCCCAGCAACAGAATGGTGTGGGCTTACCCCAGCAACAGAATGGTGTGGGCTTACCCCAGCAACAGAATGGTGTGGGCTTACCCCAGCAACAGAATGGTGTGGGCTTACCCCAGCATCAGAATGGTGTGGGCTTACCCCAGCATCAGAATGGTGTGGGCTTACCCCAGCATCAGAATGGTGTGGGCTTACCCCAGCATCAGACTGGTATGGGCTTACCCCAGCATCAGAATGGTGTGGGCTTACCCCAGCAACAGAATGGTGTGGGCTTACCCCAGCAACAGAATGGTGTGGGCTTACCCCAGCAACAGAATGGTGTGGGCTTACCCCAGCAACAGAATGGTGTGGGCTTACCCCAGCAACAGAATGGTGTGGGCTTACCCCAGCAACAGAATGGTGTGGGCTTACCCCAGCAACAGAATGGTGTGTGCTTACCCCAGCATCAGAATGGTGTGGGCTTACCCCAGCATCAGAATGGTGTGGGCTTACCCCAGCAACAGAATGGTGTGGGCTTACCCCAGCATCAGAATAGTGTGTGCTTACCCCAGCAACAGAATGGTGTGGGCTTACCCCAGCAACAGAATGGTGTGGGCTTACCCCAGCAACAGAATGGTGTGGGCTTACCCCAGCAACAGAATGGTGTGGGCTTACCCCAGCATCAGAATGGTGTGGGCTTACCCCAGCATCAGAATGGTGTGGGCTTACCCCAGCATCAGAATGGTGTGGGCTTACCCCAGAAACAGAATGGTGTGGGCTTACCCCAGCATCAGAATGGTGTGGGCTTACCCCAGCATCAGAATGGTGTGGGCTTACCCCAGCATCAGAATGGTGTGGGCTTACCCCAGCAACAGAATGGTGTGGGCTTACCCCAGCAACAGAATGGTGTGGGCTTATCCCAGCAACAGAATGGTGTGGGCTTACCCCAGCATCAGAATGGTGTGGGCTTACCCCAGCATCAGAATGGTGTGGGCTTACCCCAGCAACAGAATGGTGTGGGCTTACCCCAGCATCAGAATGGTGTGGGCTTACCCCAGCAACAGAATGGTGTGGGCTTACCCCAGCAACAGAATGATGTGGGCTTACCCCAGCAACATAATGGTGTGGGCTTACCCCAGCAACAGAATGGTGTGGGCTTACCCCAGCAACAGAATGGTGTGGGCTTACCCCAGCATCAGAATGGTGTGGGCTTACCCCAGCAACAGAATGGTGTGGGCTTACCCCAGCAACAGAATGGTGTGGGCTTACCCCAGCAACAGAATGGTGTGGGCTTACCCCAGCATCAGAATGGTGTGGGCTTACCCCAGCATCAGAATGGTGTGGGCTTACCCCAGCAACAGAATTGTGTGGGCTTACCCCAGCATCAGAATAGTGTGTGCTTACCCCAGCATCAGAATGGTGTGGGCTTACCCCAGCATCAGAATAGTGTGTGCTTACCCCAGCATCAGAATAGTGTGTGCTTACCCCAGCAACAGAATGGTGTGGGCTTACCCCAGCATCAGAATGGTGTGGGCTTACCCCAGCATCAGAATGGTGTGGGCTTACCCCAGCAACAGAATAGTGTGGGCTTACCCCAGCAACAGAATGGTGTGGGCTTACCCCAGCAACAGAATGGTGTGGGCTTACCCCAGCATCAGAATGGTGTGGGCTTACCCCAGCATCAGAATGGTGTGGGCTTACCCCAGCAACAGAATGGTGTGGGCTTACCCCAGCAACAGAATGGTGTGGGCTTACCCCAGCATCAGAATGGTGTCGGCTTACCCCAGCAACAGAATGGTGTGGGCTTACCCCAGCAACAGAATAGTGTGGGCGTATACCGGTCATTAAAAATATTAATGCGAAAAATATTAATGCGACTAGACCGCTGAGCCAATGAGCCAACATTACATCATGTTCTATGAGGAAATAGCAAGAAGTGTATTTGAGATATAAGTTTGAGGTGGGTTTTTGTGTGTTTTGTTTTCTCAAATGTATGCATTGGCCACAAATATGAGTGTAGGACATAACTTGAGTTAATGGAATATGAACTTCTAAAAGTGAGATTTTCACTGGACAGCTACTTTAAGACCCATTGACTCTGCTTGTCTAGTAGACAGAAGAATTGTCTTTCTCGCTCTACCTGTTTCTCTACCTGTTCCTCTCTGTTACCAGTCGGGGGCCAGACCCCTCCCCCCCACACAAAAAAAAACATTAAGAGATTCAAGGAAAGACCACCCACAGCAGCAGGTCACACCTCAGTGTAGTTATGTACACTCCCAACAAAACACGAGACAGAAATGACATTGAGAAGAAATGCATGAATTCCTTGGCCCTGGTATTTCGCAGGGCTGCTGTGTGTAGGAGTCTGCTATGGTAATAATCACAATAGAATCACCAAGTACATTGACATGAACCAGGAAGTTAACCTGGTGAACAACAGTAAACAGAATATCCAGACAGGATATGTAGATGAAGAATTGTCTCATAATCCACATAGTATGAGTAGATGGGATTGTGACATGTGTAGATGAAGAATTGTCTCATAATCCACATAGTATGAGTAGATGGGATTGTGACATGTGTAGATGAAGAATGGGCTCATAATCCACATAGTATGAGTAGATGGGATTGTGACATGTGTAGATGAAGAATGGGCTCATAATCCACATAGTATGAGTAGATGGGATTGTGACATGTGTAGATGAAGAATGGGCTCATAATCCACATAGTATGAGTAGATGGGATTGTGACATGTGTAGATGAAGAATTGTCTCATAATCCACATAGTATGAGTAGATGGGATTGTGACATGTGTAGATGAAGAATGGGCTCATAATCCACATAGTATGAGTAGATGGGATTGTGACATGTGTAGATGAAGAATGGGCTCATAATCCACATAGTATGAGTAGATGGGATTGTGACATGTGTAGATGAAGAATGGGCTCATAATCCACATAGTATGAGTAGATGGGATTGTGACATGTGTAGATGAAGAATGGGCTCATAATCCACTACATAGTATGAGTAGATGGGATTGTGACATGTGTAGATGAAGAATGTTTTATCGAAACAGTATTCATTATTAAGCCTTTATTTGGGCATTTAAGCCTGGACATACAATGTACTTAGGGTCTATGGGACCTGGTCAAAAGTAATGGACTATATGGAACACTGTTCAGTGTTACTAAGGTATTGGTCTATAGACTCACCACTGTTCAGTGTTACTAAGGTATTGGTCTATAGACTCACCACTGTTCAGTGTTACTAAGGTATTGGTCTATAGACTCACCACTGTTCAGTGTTACTAATGTATTGGTCTATAGACTCACCACTGTTCAGTGTTACTAATGTATTGGTCTATAGACTCACCACTGTTCAGTGTTACTAAGGTATTGGTCTATAGACTCACCACTGTTCAGTGTTACTAAGGTATTGGTCTATAGACTCACCACTGTTCAGTGTTAATAAGGTATTGGTCTATAGACTCACCACTGTTCAGTGTTAATAAGGTATTGGTCTATAGACTCACCACTGTTCAGTGTTACTAAGGTATTGAAACTGTGCTTCAATAAATGTTTTGGACTTGTAACACAGCTGCCTTCTCTTACATCACAGATCCGCCTTGCATACTTACACATTTCACACCCCGTCTACCCACACCCGCAGATGCACAGAATCCCAAAGATGGTATGAAACTTCTAGAGAAGTAGAGCTCTCTGCATCTAACCAGGAAATGGACGTTGACACAGGAAACTGGTGGTCATGTTTTCACATGGTGCATCTCTGAGGGAAGCCAGTATCAGATATGATTGGTTTCCAACTGTCTTAAGAGGCAAGCTGCACAGACTAGTGGCTAAAGGAGAACAGAGCAGTGGAACGCAGGGAAACTAGTTCAGATTAGTTCCTTTTCATTTACTAGGAAGGGACTGACAGCTATTTGTCTGGTTTTAGAGTGGTGAAAGAGATTCTGTTTCCAGGAAACCCAGATCCTTGTGACAGTTATGACACGCAGTGGTGGGTTGATATTGGAATGAAGGAAGTGGTGGGTTTGATATTGAAATGAAGGAAGTGGTGGGTTTGATATTGGAATGAATGAAGTGGTACGGAGTGATGCATCCTGGACCGTCACTGGCTTTAGCAATCATCGCATGTTTTCTGCAGAGATACTTCTGTGAAAGTCGCTGGGACAAGGAAGAAGGTACTTATCTTTATTATCAAACAATTGTATAAAACAACATGTATAGATTTGACCAGGTAGATATTCCATGTGCATATAGACATATCATATGCCTTCAGTATTATGTACATTATTTACATTATACTTACATCGGTGTGGAATGAGAGATGTCTTTCTTGTGTGACACGAGTAGGTTTGAAGCCAGGCTCAGAGACGTACGGCTACAAAGCTTTCTCTGGGGAGGGGTTTGTCATGCAATGTACCAAACCACAGTCCGCCGGGCTCTGTGAGCGTCTCTACAACATCACAGCCAGCTCTGAGGAAGCTGATTGGTCGAAGGCCGAGGGGGAAACCAACAGAGACAGAGATGACGGGGCCGTGACAGGACGGGGGAACGCGCTCTGGTTCTCTAACGTTACTGCAAAGGACTCTGGGAAGTACACATGCCACACAGGGTAGGTAGTCTGTTGACGGTCTTTGGGTAGGCCCCTCTCTCTGTTTCCACAGGGTAGGTAGTCTGTATGGACTCTGTTTGGGTAGGCCCCTCTCTCTCTGTTTCACAGGGTAGGTAGTCTCTATTGACTCTGTTTGGGTAGGCCCCTCTCTCTGTTTCCACAGGGTAGGTAGTCTGTATTGACTCTGTTTGGGTAGGCCCCTCTCTCTGTTTCCACAGGGTAGGTAGTCTGTATTGACTCTGTTTGGGTAGGCCCCTCTCTCTGTTTCCACAGGGTAGGTAGTCTGTATTGACTCTGTTTGGGTAGGCCCCTCTCTCTGTTTCCACAGGGTAGGTAGTCTGTATTGACTCTGTTCTGGTAGGCCCCTCTCTCTGTTTCACAGGGTAGGTAGTCTGTATTGACTCTGTTTGGGTAGGCCCCTCTCTCTGTTCACAGGGTAGGCAGTCTGTATCGACTCTTTTTTGGGTAGGCCCCTCTCTCTGTTTCACAGGGTAGGTAGTCTGTATTGACTCTGTTTGGGTAGGCCCCTCTCTCTGTTTCACAGGGTAGGTAGTCTGTATTGACTCTGTTTGGGTAGGCCCCAATCTCTGTATCCACAGGGTAGGTAGTCTGTATTGACTCTGTTTGGGTAGGCCCCTCTCTCTGTTTCACAGGGTAGGTAGTCTGTATTGACTCTGTTTGGGTAGGCCCCTCTCTCTCTGTTTCACAGGGTATGTAGTCTGTATTGACTCTGTTTGGGTAGGCCCCTCTCTCTGTTTCACAGGGTAGGTAGTCTGTATTGACTCTGTTTGGGTAGGCCCCTCTCTCTGTTTCCACAGGGTAGGTAGTCTGTATGGACTCTGTTTGGGTAGGCCCCTCTCTCTCTGTTTCACAGGGTAGGTAGTCTGTATTGACTCTGTTTGGGTAGGCCCCTCTCTCTGTTTCCTGCCCTTTGATCAGAAGAAGTGAGAGAAGCTTTGGTGGAATGGACGGATGAAGTAGTGTAACTCTCCAAAACAACGCTCTAACCACTAGGCTACCCTACCGCCCCCTGCCACGTCATTACATGAATTCTCTTCAGGACCAAAACGCCTTCACAAAGACAGTACAAATTCGGTTCTTACTTTCAACAGTTTGCCTGGGTTTGATTTTGAAAAACAGTTTGCCTATATTTTTGACCTTTCCAAGACGCAATGTGTGAATTTGAATGTGTGTTGTTATTATCACAGTGGTATGGTGATCCACGTCTATGTTGAGGTGCTGGAGAGGGCCAGCCTGGGGTGCAGGGACACAGAGGAGAACAGAGTCACACTGGTTCTGGGCAAAGGTGGCAGGATCCCATGTCCTGGGATCAAATGTCGGACACAGAGGTCAGAGGTCACATGGTACAAGGTGATTATTCCAGCAGATTTTTGGATGGATGAATGGATGGATGGTTGGTGGATCGATGGATGGTTGGTTGGATGGTTGAATGAATGGATGGGTGGGTGGGTTTGTGGGTGGGTGGGTGGGTAGGTGGGTGGTTGGTTGGTTGGTTGGGTAGGTGGGTAGATGGATGGGTGGGTAGGTAGGTGGATGGGTGGGTGGGTACGTGGGTGGTTGGTTGGTTGGGTAGGTGGGTAGGTGGATGGGTGGGTAGGGAGGTGGATGGGTGGGTGGGTAGGTGGGTGGTTGGTTGGTTGGGTAGGTGGGTAGGTGGATGGGTGGGTAGGTGGGTGGGTGGTTGGTTGGTTGGGTAGGTGGGTAGATGGATGGGTGGGTAGGTAGGTAGGTGGATGGGTGGGTGGGTAGGTGGGTGGTTGGTTGGTTGGTTGGGTAGGTGGGTAGGTGGATGGGTGGGTGGGTGGGTGGGTGGGTGGGTGGGTGGGTGGGTGGGTAGGTGGATGGGTGGGTGGGTGGGTGGTTGGTTGGTTGGGTAGGTGGGTGGTTGATTGGGTAGGTGGGTAGGTGGATGGGTGGGTGGGTAGGTAGGTGGTTGGTTGGTTGGGTAGGTGGGTAGATGGATGGGTGGGTAGGTAGGTGGATGGGTGGGTGGGTGGGTAGGTGGGTGGTTGGTTGGTTGGGTAGGTGGGTAGATGGATGGGTGGGTAGGTAGGTGGATGGGTGGGTGGGTAGGTGGGTGGTTGGTTGGTTGGGTAGGTGGGTAGATGGATGGGTGGGTAGGTAGGTGGATGGGTGGGTGGGTAGGTGGGTGGTTGGTTGGTTGGGTAGGTGGGTAGATGGATGGGTGGGTAGGTAGGTGGATGGGTGGGTGGGTGGTTGGTTGGTTGGGTAGGTGGGTAGATGGATGGGTGGGTAGGTAGGTGGATGGGTGGGTGGGTAGGTGGGTGGTTGGTTGGTTGGGTAGGTGGGTAGATGTATGGGTGGGTAGGTGGATGGGTGGGTGGGTAGGTGGGTAGATGGATGGGTGGGTAGGTGGATGTGTAGGTGGGTAGGTGGATGGGTAGGTGGGTGGGTAGGTGGATGGGTAGGTGGGTGGGTGGGTGGGTGGGTGGGTAGATGGATGGGTAGGTAGGTGGATGGGTGGGTGGGTGGGTGGGTGGGTGGGTGGGTGGGTGGGTGGGTGGGTGGGTGGGTGGGTGGGTGGTTGGTTGGGTAGGTGGGTGGGTAGGTGGGTAGATGGATGGGTGGGTAGGTAGGTGGATGGGTGGGTGGGTAGGTGGGTGGTTGGTTGGTTGGGTAGGTGGGTAGATGGATGGGTGGGTAGGTGGGTGGATGGGTGGGTGGGTAGGTGGGTGGTTGGTTGGTTGGGTAGGTGGGTAGATGGATGGGTGGGTAGGTAGGTGGATGGGTGGGTGGGTAGGTGGGTGGGTGGGTAGGTGGGTGGTTGGTTGGTTGGGTAGGTGGGTAGATGGATGGGTGGGTAGGTAGGTGGATGGGTGGGTGGGTAGGTGGGTGGTTGGTTGGGTAGGTGGGTAGATGTATGGGTGGGTAGGTGGATGGGTGGGTGGGTAGGTGGGTAGATGGATGGGTAGGTGGGTAGGTGGATGGGTAGGTGGGCAGGTGGATGGGTAGGTGGGTAGGTGGATGGGTGGGTGGGTAGGTGGATGGGTAGGTGGGTAGGTGGATGGGTAGGTGGGTGGGTAGGTGGATGGGTAGGTGGTGGGTGGGTGGGTAGATGGATGGGTAGGTAGGTGGATGGGTGGGTGGGTGGGTGGTTGGTTGGGTAGGTGGGTGGGTGGGTAGGTGGGTAGATGGATGGGTAGGTAGGTAGGTGGATGGGTGGGTGGGTGGGTGGGTGGGTGGGTGGGTGGGTGGGTGGGTAGGTAGGTGGGTGGGTGGGTGGGTGGGTGGTTGGGTAGGTGGGTGGGTGGATGGGTGGGTAGGTAGGTAGGTGGGTGGATGGATGGGTGGGTGGGTGGGTGGGTGGGTGGGTAGGTGGATGGTTGGGTGGGTAGGTGGGTGCTATAATGATGGACGGAAGGTTTTACCTGATGTTTGTTTCTCTTCAGAATGTAATTATGGTATCATTCCACTGCATCTAAGACTTTACACAAACTCCTAACCTTTAGTAAACACAAGTACAAGCCTTACACACCCATGTGGCCGGTTACACACCTGCTCACCTGTGACAGGTCAACACATGTATGGAATAAATAGACGAACGTACAAAGAAATGAACAAACGACCTGAACAGGCAAACAAGTGAATAATGGCTTTACATCATGGGTTTCTCTGCAGGATGCCAGGCCTGTGTGTGAGATACAGGATAAGAGGACTATCTCTGTGGTAGACCGGTATACTCTTCTGCTGGGTACTGTCTATGTGAGTGATGCTACAGTGTATTTCTGTGACTACACCTACGAAGACAACGGGATCCCCTGGACAGTCAGGAGATCTGTTAATGTCTCGGTCATACGTAAGTACGGGAGGACTGTCGCTGCAGGCTCTGTCTCCCAACACACACCACACAAGATGAACACACGCCCATACACACACCACACAAGATGAACGCACGGCCATACACACACCACACAAGATGAACGCACGCCCAAACACACACCACACAAGATGAACGCACGCCCATACACACACCACACAAGATGAACGCACGCCCATACACACACCACACAAGATGAACACACGCCTATACACATCACATGCACGCACTTACGAATTGCACACACACCACACATGCTCGTACACATACTGTACACACACATTCTAGTAAATGTCACTTTTACCTCCACAGCCGCTGACACCAAATACCCTCCACAGATTACTTATCCCCATGGCAACGAAGAGGGCGTGGAGCTGGGTGAGTGCAGAGCCTGAGGTTGAATGATTGATTTGATGATGGCAGTTGTATAGAGTATGATCACTGTGTTTCACCAGTTTATGGCTTCGTCCTAAATGGCAACTTATTCCCTATATAGTGCACTACTTTAGACCAGAGCCCTATGGGGTAGTGCACTACTTTAGACCAGAACTCTATGTGGTAGTGCACTACTTTAGACCAGAGCCCTATGTGGTAGTGCACTACTTTAGACCAGAGCCCTATGGGGTAGTGCACTACTTTAGACCAGAGACCTATGGGGTAGTGCACTACTTTAGACCAGAGCCCTATGGGGTAGTGCACTACTTTAGACCAGAGCCCTATGGGGTAGTGTACTACTTTAGACCCGAGCCCTATGGGGTAGTGCACTACTTTAGACCAGAAGCCCTATGGGGTAGTGCACTACTTTAGACTAAAGCCCTATGAGGTAGTGCACTATATAGGTAATGGGGATGCAGCCTAGTCCTTATATCAACCCTCTATTCCCCAGGGGAGCCTCATAATCTGAGCTGTCAGGTGCATTTTGGATTCCAGAGGACCTTTGACCCAGTGGTCCAGTGGTGGATCAGTTCCCATAGCAACCATGAAGGCATGATGAAACTGATGGAGATGGAAGCACAGTGAGTTGGATCTCATTCTTGTTATTGATGCTCGTCATGTATTATTGTATATTAAGCATTAACATTAATGAATGAATGATTCATTCATTAAACCTTTTTTTTTGTCAGGCACCTACGTCCCAAAATGGCACCCTAGTCCCTACATAGTGCACAGTGTACTTTATAGGGAACAGGATGCCATTTGGGCAACAACCAAATCAAATCAAATATATTTATATAGCCCTTCGTACATCAGCTGATATCTCAAAGTGCTGTACAGAAACCCAGCCTAAAACCCCAAACAGCAAGCAATGCAGGTGTAGAAGCACGGTGGCTAGGAAAAACTCCCTAGAAAGGCCAATACCTAGGAAGAAACCTAGAGAGGAACCAGGCTATGAGGGGTGGCCAGTCCTCTTCTGGCTGTGCCGGGTGGAGATTATAACAGAACATGACCACGATGTTCAAATGTTCATAAATGACCAGCATGGTCAAATAATAATAATCACATTAGTTGTCGAGGGTGCAACAGGTCAGCACCTCAGGAGTAAATGTCAGTTGGCTTTTCATAGTCGACCAGAGGGTCACCTTCTGTTTCCTCTCCAGGCAGGTGAGGGAAAGGAGTATTGAAGAGTTTGAGTTCACGGTCACCAGGACAGCTCAAATCCCGGAGGTGACCCAGCTACACCTGGACTCCACCTTCACCTGTCTGGCCCAGAACTCTGTAGGCAACAGCAGCGCCACCATCAGGCTGACAAGGAAAGCTGCAGGTACCAGAAGAATACTGATGGGGTGCATCTCAATCATCTCTCCTTTCTCCCCAAGTGTGCACTTGTTCACTTCCCTTCATGGATCTTGAATGAAATGACTGTTTTATGACAACTCCCTCTGGCACCTGCCTGGTCCAATCCAATGCTTTTCAATTGGTTGGGAGTAATGAACAAGGTCACACATCTAGAGGAAGTAGAGATTATTGGAACGCAGCCCTAGTCTCTCATTGCATCTGATTTGGTTCTGGGTACCAAGGTTAGCCTACCACGAGTCAGATCCATTTTTCAGAGAACACTAGCAATGTATTTTTTGACTTAATAACCATATCTTGTCATACTGTTATCTGAGACAACAACGCTCCTATGTGTTATAATTAAACAATAAGGCCCGAGGGGGTGTGGTATGTGGCCAATATACCACGGCTATGGGCTGTTCTTATGCACGACGCAATGTGGAGTACCTGGACACAGTCCTTAGCCGTGGTATAGTGGCCATATACCACAAACCCCCGAGGTTCCTTATTGATATTATAAACTGGTTACCAACGTAGTTAGAGCAGTTAAAATAAATGTTTTGTCATACCCGTGGTATACGGCTGTCAGCCAATCAGCATTCAGGACTGGAACCACCCAGTTTATAATGTGTATTTTGTAATGCTGTTTCAGTTTCCCGTGTGCTGGTGATAGTGTGTCCGGTGGTGTCTCTGCTGTTTGTAGCTGGGATGGGCATTACAGTGCACGTCTACTGGCTAGAGATCTCTATTCTCTACAGAATCTACCTCCCATACAAACAGACCACCACAGGTCAGAAACACATCACTCACTCACTCACAGACAGACAAACAGACGGACGGACGGAAAACAAATCACAGGATATCTTCATTTTGGGTTTTCTCCTCCCACTCTTACCAAGTATCTATTGGTTGTTATATGGTGTCCATCTCCTCCACTCCCAATCTTACACACACATGAAAACACACACTGTCAGATAAAAGCTATCTAGCATCTAGGCAAACCTCAAATCTAGCCATCAGGAAATGACTGTTTCAACTTGACTAGTTACAACCTCAAACCACACAGAAAGATGGCTGGGTGTTCTAGAAAAAAAGCCTGTTGTTGTCAGTTCTTTGAAATTACATCATAACTGTCATCACTGTTCTAACTGTCATCATTGTCCTAACTGTTCTGTCATCACTGTCCTAACTGTCATCACTGTCCTAACTGTCATCACTGTTCTAACTGTCATCACTGTCCTAACTGTCATCACTGTCATCACTGTTATCACTGTCCTAACTGTCATCACTGCCCTAACTGTCATCACTGTCCTAACTGTCATCACTGCCCTAACTGTCATCACTGTCCTAACTGTCATCACTGTCCTAACTGTCATCACTGTCCTAACTGTCATCACTGTCCTAACTGTCATCACTGTCCTAACTGTCATCACTGTCCTAACTGTTCTAACTGTCATCACTGTCCTAACTGTCATCACTGCCCTAACTGTGATCACTGTTCTGTCATCCCTGTCCTAACTGTGATCACTGTCCTGTCATCACTGTCCTAACTGTCATCACTGCCCTAACTGTCATCACTGTCCTAACTGTCATCGCTGTCCTAACTGTGATCACTGTTCTGTCATCACTGTCCTAACTGTGATCACTGTCCTGTCATCACTGTCCTAACTATCATCACTGTCCTAATTGTGATCACTGTCCTAACTGTCATCACTGTCCTAACTGTCATCACTGTCCTAACTATCATCACTGCCCTAACTGTCATCACTGTCATCACTGCCCTAACTGTCATCACTGTCCTAACTGTCATCACTGTCCTAACTGTCATCACTGTCCTAACTGTGATCACTGTCCTAACTGTCATCACTGTCCTAACTGTGATCACTGTCCTAACTGTGATCACTGTCCTAACTGTCATCACTGCAGTACGATGTGTTGTATTATGTGTTTAAAAAAGGGTTGGGGTCAGTTCTAATTGAAATCAGTCAACTCGGGAATATCCTGAAATCTAAAAAAAAACACCTATTTTCAATGATTCATCAATACACTGTATTGACCCTGTAGATGAATGTCTCTTCTGTCTCCTTCCCTGTATTGACCCTGTAGATGAATGTCTCTTCTGTCTCCTTCCCTGTATTGACTCTGTAGATGAATGTCTCTTCTGTCTCCTTCCCTGTATTGACTCTGTAGATGAATGTCTCCTTCCCTGTATTGACCCTGTAACCTGAATGTCTCTTCTGTCTCCTTCCCTGTATTGACTCTGTAGATGAATGTCTCCTTCCCTGTATTGACCCTGTAACCTGAATGTCTCTTCTGTCTCCTTCCCTGTATTGACCCTGTAGATGAATGTCTCCTTCCCTGTATTGACTCTGTAGATGAATGTCTCTTCTGTCTCCTTCCCTGTATTGACCCTGTAGATGAATGTCTCTTCTGTCTCCTTCCCTGTATTGACTCTGTAGATGAATGTCTCTTCTGTCTCCTTCCCTGTATTGACCCTGTAGATTAATGTCTCTTCTGTCTCCTTCCCTGTATTGACTCTGTAGATGAATGTCTCTTCTGTCTCCTTCCCTGTATTGACCCTGTAGATGAATGTCTCTTCTGTCTTCTTCCCTGTATTGACTCTGTAGATGAATGTCTCCTTCCCTGTATTGACCCTGTAGATGAATGTCTCTTCTGTCTCCTTCCCTGTATTGACTCTGTAGATGAATGTCTCCTTCCCTGTATTGACTCTGTAGATGAATGTCTCTTCTGTCTCCTTCCCTGTATTGACTCTGTAGATGAATGTCTCTTCTGTCTCCTTCCCTGTATTGACTCTGTAGATGAATGTCTCTTCTCTCTCCTTCCCTGTATTGACTCTGTAGATGAATGTCTCCTTCCCTGTATTGACTCTGTAGATGAATGTCTCTTCTGTCTCCTTCCCTGTATTGACTCTGTAGATGAATGTCTCTTCTGTCTCCTTCCCTGTATTGACTCTGTAGATGAATGTCTCTTCTGTCTCCTTCCCTGTATTGACTCTGTAGATGAATGTCTCTTCTGTCTCCTTCCCTGTATTGACTCTGTAGATGAATGTCTCTTCTGTCTCCTTCCCTGTATTGACTCTGTAGATGAATGTCTCCTTCCCTGTATTGACCCTGTAGATGAATGTCTCTTCTGTCTTCTTCCCTGTATTGACTTTGTAGATGAATGTCTCCTTCCCTGTATTGACCCTGTAGATGAATGTCTCTTCTGTCTTCTTCCCTGTATTGACTCTGTAGATGAATGTCTCCTTCCCTGTATTGACCCTGTAGATGAATGTCTCTTCTGTCTCCTTCCCTGTATTGACTCTGTAGATGAATGTCTCCTTCCCTGTATTGACTCTGTAGATGAATGTCTCTTCTGTCTCCTTCCCTGTATTGACTCTGTAGATGAATGTCTCTTCTGTCTCCTTCCCTGTATTGACTCTGTAGATGAATGTCTCTTCTCTCTCCTTCCCTGTATTGACTCTGTAGATGAATGTCTCCTTCCCTGTATTGACTCTGTAGATGAATGTCTCTTCTGTCTCCTTCCCTGTATTGACTCTGTAGATGAATGTCTCCTTCCCTGTATTGACTCTGTAGATGAATGTCTCTTCTGTCTCCTTCCCTGTATTGACTCTGTAGATGAATGTCTCCTTCCCTGTATTGACCCTGTAGATGAATGTCTCTTCTGTCTCCTTCCCTGTATTGAACCTGTAGATGAATGTCTCTTCTGTCTCCTTCCCTGTATTGACTCTGTAGATGAATGTCTCTTCTGTCTCCTTCCCTGTATTGACTCTGTAGATGAATGTCTCTTCTCTCTCCTTCCCTGTATTGACTCTGTAGATGAATGTCTCCTTCCCTGTATTGACTCTGTAGATGAATGTCTCTTCTGTCTCCTTCCCTGTATTGACTCTGTAGATGAATGTCTCCTTCCCTGTATTGACTCTGTAGATGAATGTCTCTTCTGTCTCCTTCCCTGTATTGACTCTGTAGATGAATGTCTCTTCTGTCTCCTTCCCTGTATTGACTCTGTAGATGAATGTCTCTTCTGTCTCCTTCCCTGTATTGACTCTGTAGATGAATGTCTCTTCTGTCTCCTTCCCTGTATTGACTCTGTAGATGAATGTCTCCTTCCCTGTATTGACCCTGTAGATGAATGTCTCTTCTGTCTTCTTCCCTGTATTGACTCTGTAGATGAATGTCTCTTCTCTCTCCTTCCCTGTATTGACTCTGTAGATGAATGTCTCCTTCCCTGTATTGACTCTGTAGATGAATGTCTCTTCTGTCTCCTTCCCTGTATTGACTCTGTAGATGAATGTCTCTTCTGTCTCCTTCCCTGTATTGACTCTGTAGATGAATGTCTCTTCTGTCTCCTTCCCTGTATTGACTCTGTAGATGAATGTCTCTTCTGTCTCCTTCCCTGTATTGACTCTGTAGATGAATGTCTCTTCTGTCTCCTTCCCTGTATTGACTCTGTAGATGAATGTCTCCTTCCCTGTATTGACCCTGTAGATGAATGTCTCTTCTGTCTTCTTCCCTGTATTGACTTTGTAGATGAATGTCTCCTTCCCTGTATTGACCCTGTAGATGAATGTCTCTTCTGTCTTCTTCCCTGTATTGACTCTGTAGATGAATGTCTCCTTCCCTGTATTGACCCTGTAGATGAATGTCTCTTCTGTCTCCTTCCCTGTATTGACTCTGTAGATGAATGTCTCCTTCCCTGTATTGACTCTGTAGATGAATGTCTCTTCTGTCTCCTTCCCTGTATTGACTCTGTAGATGAATGTCTCTTCTGTCTCCTTCCCTGTATTGACTCTGTAGATGAATGTCTCTTCTCTCTCCTTCCCTGTATTGACTCTGTAGATGAATGTCTCCTTCCCTGTATTGACTCTGTAGATGAATGTCTCTTCTGTCTCCTTCCCTGTATTGACTCTGTAGATGAATGTCTCCTTCCCTGTATTGACTCTGTAGATGAATGTCTCTTCTGTCTCCTTCCCTGTATTGACTCTGTAGATGAATGTCTCCTTCCCTGTATTGACCCTGTAGATGAATGTCTCTTCTGTCTCCTTCCCTGTATTGAACCTGTAGATGAATGTCTCTTCTGTCTCCTTCCCTGTATTGACTCTGTAGATGAATGTCTCTTCTGTCTCCTTCCCTGTATTGACTCTGTAGATGAATGTCTCTTCTCTCTCCTTCCCTGTATTGACTCTGTAGATGAATGTCTCCTTCCCTGTATTGACTCTGTAGATGAATGTCTCTTCTGTCTCCTTCCCTGTATTGACTCTGTAGATGAATGTCTCCTTCCCTGTATTGACTCTGTAGATGAATGTCTCTTCTGTCTCCTTCCCTGTATTGACTCTGTAGATGAATGTCTCTTCTGTCTCCTTCCCTGTATTGACTCTGTAGATGAATGTCTCTTCTGTCTCCTTCCCTGTATTGACTCTGTAGATGAATGTCTCTTCTGTCTCCTTCCCTGTATTGACTCTGTAGATGAATGTCTCCTTCCCTGTATTGACCCTGTAGATGAATGTCTCTTCTGTCTTCTTCCCTGTATTGACTCTGTAGATGAATGTCTCCTTCCCTGTATTGACCCTGTAGATGAATGTCTCTTCTGTCTTCTTCCCTGTATTGACTCTGTAGATGAATGTCTCCTTCCCTGTATTGACCCTGTAGATGAATGTCTCTTCTGTCTCCTTCCCTGTATTGACTCTGTAGATGAATGTCTCTTCTGTCTCCTTCCCTGTATTGACTCTGTAGATGAATGTCTCTTCTGTCTCCTTCCCTGTATTGACTCTGTAGATGAATGTCTCTTCTGTCTCCTTCCCTGTATTGACTCTGTAGATGCATGTCTCCTTCCCTGTATTGACTCTGTAGATGAATGTCTCTTCTGTCTCCTTCCCTGTATTGACTCTGTAGATGAATGTCTCCTTCCCTGTATTGACTCTGTAGATGAATGTCTCTTCTGTCTCCTTCCCTGTATTGACTCTGTAGATGAATGTCTCCTTCCCTGTATTGACCCTGTAGATGAATGTCTCTTCTGTCTCCTTCCCTGTATTGACCCTGTAGATGAATGTCTCTTCTGTCTCCTTCCCTGTATTGACTCTGTAGATGAATGTCTCTTCTGTCTCCTTCCCTGTATTGACCCTGTAGATGAATGTCTCTTCTGTCTCCTTCCCTGTATTGACTCTGTAGATGAATGTCTCTTCTGTCTCCTTCCCTGTATTGACCCTGTAGATGAATGTCTCCTTCCCTGTATTGACCCTGTAGATGAATGTCTCTTCTGTCTCCTTCCCTGTATTGACTCTGTAGATGAATGTCTCTTCTGTCTCCTTCCCTGTATTGACTCTGTAGATGACAAGGAATATGATGCCTTTGTGTCCTACGTGCCCAGCTCTTCCTCTGAGGAGGCGGGGGGAGGAGGAAGAGAGGAGGCACTGGAGGTGCTCCTGCCCAGGGTTCTGGAGGGGCAGTGGGGCTACCACCTCTTTCTGCTAGAGAGAGACCTGCTGCCGGGCGGAGGTGGGTTCTAGGGTGCATCCCAAATGGCTATTCCCTATAGGGTACAAATGGCATCCTATTCCCTATTTAGTGTACCACTAAAACGTAGGGTACTATATAGAGAAAGGCTGCCATTTAGGACGCATATTAGTCTGGTCCCAGACCAGTTTGTGCTGTAGAGCCAGCCAACGCCCATAGGAGTTGGCTATACAGCACAAACTGATCTAGGTTCAGGTTATAGTTGAGCAGGCCATGTGAATAGAAACAGTCACATTACCAGAGTAGACTGTAAAACATTACCGTTGAACGTTGGCCTGGAGATGGCAGCTTTCAAATGAAATGTATTCTGAACAATGTGTGGTTCACAAGAGTCACTGTTTTACTGGCACATTTTGACAGTCTGCATAACTATCATGTCGCCCTGCCAAGCATGACACTTGTGTGGTGTTTGTGGTTTTGTTTGTGTGTTCTGTGCTTTAGCGTATACAGAGGATGTGGTGTGTGCGATCCGCAGCAGCAGGCGACTGGTGTGTGTCCTGAGTCCTGACTACCTGGCCAGTACCTGTCTGTTTGAACTGGAGACAGGCATCAGAGCCTTACAACAAGACCCACACTTCAAACTCATCCTCATCTGGACCAGCCCCAACCGCAACCCCAGTCCTAGCCCCACCATCCCCAACCCCAGTCCTAGCCCCACCATCCCCAACCCCAGTCCTAGCCCCACCATCCCCAACCCCAGTGCTAGCCCCACCATCCCCAACCCCAGTCCTAGCCCCACCATCCCCAACCCCAGTCCTAGCCCCACCATCCCCAACCCCAGTCCTAGCCCCACCATCCCCAACCCCAGTCCTAGCCCCACCATCCCCAACCCCAGTCCTAGCCCCACCATCCCCAACACCAGTCCTAGCCCCAGCACCACCAGCCCAACCAGCAGCAGGCCTCTATCTCTACCCCTGTCTCACACCCTAGGCATGGTGACTCCAGCCTCACCGATGCCCCCACTAGTTCGGAGGGCCATCAGAGTCCTGCCTGCTCTGCACTGGACCCCCCAGGACCAGGGAAGGATGATAACTAGCTCCAACTCTGGATCACGGTTCTGGAGATCCCTCCACAAGGCCATGCCAGCCCAGAGTAGGACTGGGACAGACACACAGACACTGTTAGACAGACACACAGACACCCAGGACAGAGGGACTGTTTTGTAGGCGTTAGGGCAGTTCTCCAGTAACTTGACACCTTGTATATATATTTTTTGGGGTTGAGGGACCTGTGGTTTCATGGTTGTTGCTTCTAAGAATGTGTTGTTACCTCCTGGAACCTGGTAATGCAGTGGTTACCAGGTTCCAGGAGGTAAATAGCAGTCAAAGCAGTGGTTCCTGGTAAATGTCAGTCAATGCAGATCCTGGGTGTATTCTTTTTTCAGTAATTGGTCTTTTAAACCAACCAGGTCAGGTTTTTTTCTCCAATAACTGTGCTAAAGATCAGAGTTTTTGGACCGTAGCAAAACCTTTGGCAAACGGAAAATGTTTTGCCCACGAAAACTACTTTCTATTGGACAAATTCAGGTTCCGTCCCAGTTTCTCTTGCTTCTGTTGAGTTCTGTTTGTTTCCTAGTTAATACACCCCACTATTTATTTATATTACAAACTAACTACAGTACAGAGAAGGATGTAACATACTTGCATTAGCTACAGTTAAAGACAGCTGTTGACAGCCGAATAATTCGTTTCCTGATGAGAGGAAAAAATTCTTTCCATTTTGAAAGAATATAATAGCACAGATGGAACAATAAGACCGATATTTCACCGGGTGTATAAATGTGAAGCATCCACTTGTTCTGCCCACTACGGCTCATTCATTCCCCTTTTGAAACGACAGGGTGTGGTCTATCTTGGTTTAGTTATAACGATCTTTGATAATACTGTCCTCCGCTCCTCTTCTTATACCCAGTAACATCATCAAGATTGTCATTGAGGCTTTACATTATTTATGCATTTGAAGAATGTATATGATACACTGGTATGTGCATTGTGGTTCAATAGCTTTTTTTTGTGTGCATAAATATCATAAAAAAATACATTTCATTTTGGAATTGAATGTAAGTTTATTGTCCTAATATGAATATTTCTACACGTCAACCTCAGGCACGGGAGAAATGGTTCCTGTCTGGGATCACTCTATAAAGGCATGACAGACAGTATATAAATGAGGGAAAGGCCAGGGTTGAAAACCCTGTTAGGACTGTTATAAAGTAGTGATATATCCTAGATGAGTCAAACTATTATTAAGTTGTCTTGAAGCTCCCTTTCCCAAAACATATCCTCATTGCTCTGAACTACACCGACTCCAGTCTGCTATATAACACACACACACACACACCCACTCCAGTCTGCTATATAACACACACACACACACACACACACACACACCCACTCCAGTCTGCTATATAACACACACACACACACACGTTTAAAACAAAACAATATGCTTGATAGCACGAATGTCTCCCCATCATTACATAGCAGTATGTACATTGTTTTTACACCATCGTCAACAGACAAACGAAGAGAAAAAGACCTCAATCAAGGTGACATCATTCCAAACAAACACGGTGTGCAGTTTGACTGTTGTCATTAGCAACCCAGTAAGGCCGAGCCCTACTGGTCTTACTGTGACTAATAACCAATGAGGCGGAGCCCTATTGGTCAGTGTCCGTCTGAGACTTGAGCTTCCTCTCCCAGAGCTTCTGGTGGTCGGAGAATCCCTGCTTCCCCTTGTTGAAGGAGTTGGGGCCTGCTGACGTGGGCGTCTCCCTGAGGTGAACATAGAGAGTTATGTGTGGTAGTGGACCTACAGGTTGTTGAAACCACTGAGGTCTGAACTGGTGCGTTAGCCAAAATGAAAACATCACATTGATTAGTAGTAGGTCCACGCTCAAATGACCCATGCAAACACGTGTGGTCATCACGCCTGGTTCAAATCCACCCAAAATTGTAACCGATTCCCTATATAGTGCCATACTTTGGGCCAGAGGTCTCTCCAAAGTGGTCAATATTAGTTAACTAATAGGCAATAGGATGCCGTTTCAGAGACGCACACTAGGTAGAATACTGGACAAGGATCTAGGAAACAGTTACATCACATCTCAGTGATTTATGAACAGAGTATTATGTCAGAAAACCTGGAATTTCAGATAACATTTGTGAGATGTTGTAAAAACATTTTGAGATAATAATTCAAACGTTGTGCTTCTTACCTGCCAATGTTCTTCATCCTCATCTTGGCTTCTGCAGGCATCTCCTCCTCACTCTGTCAGAGGAGAAAACAGCTGTTATTACAACTCTGTGGTTAGAGCACAGGCATCAACATAGATGTTTCACTGCATATGACAGTTTGTTTGCACAACCTACTAATCTATTGGGATATCGTGTGGTGTGTGTGTGTGTATGAAGGCGTCAGCATGCTGTGTCTGTGTGTCTATGAAGGCGTCAGCATGCTGTGTGTGTGTGTGTGTGTGTGTGAAGGCGTACGCATGCTTCCCAACCAAAACAGTTTGTGCATATATTGTGATGTCATTTTGTGACATTTTTGTTTGTTTTGGATTTCAGTTTTTCAGGTGTTTGGGTACACAACATTTTTCTAGAGGCAAGCCGAAGTTGGGAGCGGAAGTGTACGCTCCTTCCTCTCTGATTGGTCAACAGTAGGGATTCTTCAGTAAAGTCTGTCATTCAATGAGATATGACTTTTCTTTGAAAAATACTACAAGAAACATCTTAGTTAGATGTGAACTTACGTTGAAAAAAACTACTTCTAAACTAATTACATTTCTTGAGTTCTTTTTTGATTAATTCTGACTATTTTGAGGAAGCGTATACTGGCTACGGTGTCTCAAAATGGACAAACAGTACTATTGCAGCTTTTTTCTAATTTTCCAGCAAAGTTATTTTAAGAGAGTATGCACTCTCGTTCGATTCGGCTAGCCAAGTTTGGCTCGGTGCCAGCCGAAATGAAGCCAGCCTTAACTCACATCATCAGAGTCAACATTGAAAACCGAGGCCAGAGCTGGTTTCTTGGCAGGAACAGGTACAGGCTCTTTGGGTTTCTAAAATGGAGAGATACACACATCTGTCAACCACACACACTGAGTTAGATGTCACACACACACTAACCCTAATGGTACTCACACTAGCACCCAGCTTGATGGAGATGGGCGCAGGCTTCTTTATAGGCTGGCTGATCAGACCAAATCCTATCTTGGAGACTTTGGGGGCTGGGGGTACCGGGTGGCTCGAGGTGGACACCTTCCCCGGGCCAGGGCTGACCTCCTGGGCCGAGCGTTTCCCCCCTCCTCCAGTGCTGGAAGAGACAGTCTTAGTTTTCACACTGCCTTCCTTCTCCTCCGGTCCTGCTGGAGGCGAAACAACTTACCAAGGTGAGCAACTGTTGCCTGGGAAACCAAGGATGAGCTACTGTTACCTGGGAGTGGTTGCCGGGTTACCGGTAGGTGGGTGAACCCATAGAGATCCTATTAAAGGAATTCCTAATTCTATGGGTGAACCTGTTTGGAAGTTGGTGTGTGAAAGCACCAAACACTCCCACAACTGTTGCGGTTATGGTCGGTATTTTGGTCATAAACCTAGCTAGTTATTTTAACACTATTGCAATTTGCCACATAGCATATGTGCATGCATAGCCTATAGTTTATTGCATATCATGATACAGATTTTTTTTACGTTCAACGCATGTTGCATCCTATGCATTTATCTGTCTTAGCTAGCTCAATGTGTCTTCTTTTTTAAACTGGCTGCATGCCAAGTGAAGCCCATATTAGTTGTGTTTACCGACAAAAGTATTTGGAAAAACAATCGTAAACTTTGCTCCATCATACATGAGCAGCTGCAATGGCTAACCTAGCGATCTCGCGTAAAGCTAGCTAGCTAATAAAACCAGCTATCTAGTTTCATTGGAAACCTGCTAACGTTACATCAATGGCTGCTATCTAGCTAGCTGAATGGGGACAGGCCGAAGCTCCGTTCACAAGCGGACACGATGAGCATGGGAATGTTGTATTAGTTACAGGTGGTCGATGTAACGTTATACTTCTAGTCTTATTTCGACAAGACAGCGATACATTGCCCCTAAAGATGTACTAGTATCACCTCCATCATCGGAGAGCCGCTTGCTGCTGTGCTTGTTGTAGTCCGCCATAACATCAGTGACGATGGAAGAAGCGAATGGGATTTCTCTAACGAGATGGTACAGAACAGCGCCACCTGTCGTTCTGGAATAGGATTTGTCTGAACACAACAACAACCAAACACGAATTTACTCCCAATGATTCATACCAAAATCATCAAAGAATAATATACCAATGTATTGTCGTTATCTGATACTTTATGTGTGTATTTGTCTCTGTTTGTTTATGAGTATTTTTGTGGTTCATGCATTAATCGATAGGTGGCGGTGTGTAACGATTTACAAATCTACCTTTTGAAGCGTCGAAGAAGAACTTCTGTCGTTTTGAAATTACGTCATTAACAGTCGCCGGTGTCACTCATGTTGTCAAAATGAAATGTTTACAATGAGAATTATCATCATTGTTTTACGTGTTTTTAAACACCATAAATCGTTTTAGTTAGTCGGTGAGATGTCGGCGTTCAGCTCAGAGCTCATTGACTACCTGGAGGGAAGAATTTCATTCGAGGAGTTTGAAATACGGAGAGAGGAAAGAAAAGCTAAATTGAAGGTAAGTGGGACATCACTCTGCATGCTGTATTAACGTTGAAAAGATCAAACTTGTGTACACGTTTTGGAGCTCGCAATGATATATATGTGCTACTGGAACGCCTTTCACGAATGCCTGTGTTGAAAGCATCTCATCTCGGATCTTTTCTCTCAGGTATCGAACGAAGGGCGTTCAGAGGAAGATGAAGAGATTGGACCAGATGACACTCTCCCCAGCACTTCCCACGACCGCAGTCCGAGAAAATGTTCTAAAAAACGGCCCGCAGGTGTGTGTCTCCACTTGTTCAGTCATGTGACTGCTTGGGTTCGGAACATGGATATTCTGCTTCCCACAATCTTGTATTAGCCCGCTGAGCTAAAGCCAAGGCACTCTTCATGTCTTCTTAAGCA